>NW_010184570.1:0-39035 GCF_000695765.1 Mesitornis unicolor | reverse complement strand
GGGAAGGGAGGGGCCCGTGGGATGGCGGGAGAGCCCCGGCAGCGGGCCCCGGCACTGCCCGCTGGAAAGGGGCGCTGGGGAGGCCGCGACTGCTCTGGGCTGAGCCGAGGGGTGCTGGACAGCCTGTGGCCGTGCCAGGGGGCGCGAGTAGCGGGCGCCTCTGGGTTGCCTTGTGTACGAGCCGTGTCCCGTCGTGCTATCCCGAGAGAGTGCGGGGGGGAACCGGGTCCTCTGCTGCGAAACGCTCCGCTTCTCCAAGTCCTTGTGGACCTGACAGCTGTTCCGTGGCGGCCTCTCCAGCGTGGTTTATGTGTGATACCAAGTACACGTCTGCAGTGTAGCAGCGGTTCTGAAATGAACTTTTTTCTGGTGTATCTGTGTACCATACAATATTGTCTAATAGCTGTTTGGTCTGTTAAAGTGGAGTCATCAAGTTGTGTGCTCTCTGTTTGCCTCCATTAGTTAAACTCAATTGTGAAAACAAGTTTTAACTCACTGACCAGATGCTTGGAAGCTGGATTTCATCTTTCTATTTTTTCCATGCGCCCAGAGTGAAATCCTTAGTTAAATGAGTTCAAGGAGAGTTACTGCTCAGGAAGATGTGATGTAGGTACTTTGTGACAAGAAAATACGGAAAAATTATTTGAATTGGTGGTGGTATACAGGTGCCATGTGTGTCTTCTAGTCCAGTGTTCAGCTTCATAAAATGGCAGAAAAATATCTTAGATTAAGAAAGTGTTCGCTGTTCTCAATTTAGTAGTCTATATGGTTATTTCAACTTGTATGTTTATTTCTTAAAGAGACTTTGGCAAAATTGTTTGCAAGCATGTTGGATTCTTGTTGTCTAGTTCAATGTTTGCTTGATATGTTTTGTATATGTTACAGGATTACTATGTTAAAGTCTTTTTTTTCTGAAACTAGATATATTTCCCATTCTTACCTATTTTGCTATTGAGGATTAATTTGGTTAACTTCTCAGCCGTATGAATAATACAGTGTTAGCAGCTGAATTATGCTGCTGAAGTTTAGTCACTCTTGCTGGTCTGGCTTTCTAGCTGTGTGTGTTACTTCTTGAGCTTCCTTACTCCTTTCACCTCGCCCTGCTGCCTCCACAAGGAGAAAGGCAGTCCGTCAGTGTCACTGAGCCAAGGCTAGTCTACTGCTTATGATAGTATTGCATCTTCAGGAACACCTTTGAGCTGGACCAGCTTTAAGTTTGGACCATCTTGGATGCATTACTTCAGCTTTTTTCTTTTTTTCCAGAAAGGTGTTGGCATGGCAGAACAGCTGATCCAAGTTCAAGCTGGAGAAGGGCTGTCAGATAACCAATTAGGTGCAATGAAGCTTTAGTTCAGATAATGATAGTGGTCTTTAAAATACTGCCAGCTGAAGATAGCTGTGTACCCACCACACCCCGCTCTTCTTGTGGGTGGAATAAGAGCTGGCTAAACCAGCTTCTTGCCCTTTGAAGAGTTCTTTGTTCACAATTTTGAATTTAAGGTAGAGAAATGGAAAAATATAGGTGTTTCTCTTTAATCTCTTATACAGTAGTGGATAAAAAATGTATTGTATTCTTTCACATTACTCCAAATATGCATTCCTTGGTTTGTCTGTAGGCCTACAGAGTCTTTTGTGAGAAGTGGTTATGAAAAATGACTAATACAGCCAAAAAAACTTACCCTTTTGTGTATTGTAGGCTTCTGTGGAAATGTCCCTGTGGGAAATGCTTTCACTTTATATGCAGGAAAAAAATCTAAGATATGGCATTATAGGGTAAATAAAAGTTTTACATGTTATTTTACTGTAATACTAGATTTTTAAATTCCTCCTTTCACTCCTGAGAATTACTGTAGGCATAGCAGACACTTCACATGTTGTAAATCCGAGGCAAGATGTTTCTTATCATTCACGTCTAGCAAGTCCTCCTGCTCTTCACAAATCCTTGTGTTGTGCACTCTTCACTGAATATTTGACATGCTCTGAAGCTTAAATACGGTCTTAGCCATTTTTGAACAGTTGCTGAAAACTAGTAAATAGTTGCTATGAGTTAGAGGAGTTTGTGGAGAGTAAATAAAATGATGTAATGTGGAGGATTATTCCTCTAACCTCTTCAGCTTGCTTTAGTTGCTGCCATCAATAGTAGGTTTTCATAATTTTGGGGTCTTTGTTTTTATTACAGAAGTTAGCATCTTGTAACTTCTTATTTGTAGTTCCTACATACACACAGCATCTTTTTTAGTAATAAATACTGCAAACAACAACATCCTGTGAGTACTATGTAGTCTTGGTGGTGATAGCATCTGTTTGTGCATAAACTTTTGTGAAGCATATTGCCCCAAATCAGTAGAAAGCTTAAATGTAGTAATACCGTGTTGAAGCTTAAAGTTGTAGGGCAGGGTTTTCTGGTAGCTTAAAATTCGAAGTAAGCATTTTTTGTCACTGCTAGAGATCTTTACAGTGCTGTTTCTGGGCAGAATAATTTATAGAATTCCAAAAGAAGCAAAAGTCTGTAAAAAAAGCTTCTTCAGAATATCAGCACATCTAACACCCTTTTTCTTTTGGGCTCGTCTTTAAAATTATTCTGCACGTGTTTGGATTTTTTTTTGTGGTCTGTGAATGATATATGTAGTCTGACTCCAAATTTTGTCTTTATATTCTAATTCAGAAGTATAGTGGCATGCAATTTATTTTCTGTCTAGTCTCGCATTGCGTAGTGGTCTTCACATAGCTTAAGAGTTACTGCAGATAGGCATGCATAATTTTACTATTTATATGGGATGTGTGAAACTGCCGTTCATTTCGGCACATTTGGCTTTTTTGTTAGCAGAATGTCGCTTCTGGTCTGTTTAAGAACACAAAACTAAAAATGTCAATGAAACAGAAATAATCTGCCACTTCTAACTGATGTTTCTTTAGAATACAATAGTGCAGTCATGTTAATGAGTTGCAGGGGCATGACCGATTACACTGAAACAGTCAGTGATGTAGACAAGAATTAAAGTGCATGTCCGGACAGGATAGCTAGGGAATAGTGTGGGAATTTATTCCTGGAGAGGTTTAAAAGTAACCATAGGTTAAAGTTATTTAAGAGATTGTTTGGATAGCCTTATCTTCAGCACTTCTAGCTCAGTCCATTGAGAACCGAATCAATGATGTAATTTTTCTAACTCTTCTTGGATCTACAAGTCACTCCATTTCTGTAGTTGGGTAATGTTAATTTGCAAAGTGCGCCTAAATTCATACATTACCAATGGGGTTTAGTTGGATACAGATAACAGAATTGACTTGAGGAATAGATTAAAGTTAGACACGTCTAGAACTCTACAGAATTAATGTCTAGATGCTTACCGTGTAAAAATAATGCCGTGTTGTTGTTGAAGCTCCTAATTTTGTGCACAGCTTAAGAGGTGTCGTAAGCGATCTCTTCCCAGTAGAAAGATGCTTGGAGCTGACAGTGCAGGGACTGAACAGACCATCTCGTCAGCAAGTACTCTCAAAGTTTATAAGATGATATGGGAGAGGGGATTAGTATGGTTGAAGAATATCCGAAGTATGAAAAGGTGTGTGCTTGTCTTCACTTGCTGCATGCTAAATATGGCTTTAAGTGTCTTGTCTTAGACCTTAATGTTTGTGTTTAATTAAAGGCTTAGACAGAGCATGAGTTCTCAGATGTAATTATAATGATGCTAAGATGTGCAGAGCTTCCAGTATGGCAGATAGTTTTGAATTATGCTAAAACTTTTGTAATGTAGGAGGGAGGTACGTGTTACATTTCTTTTTATCAGTCATTTGGTTATAATTTCAGCAAGGCTACTAGTCAGAGCTTGAGTAGTAAATCTTACAGTTGTCTGCTCTATTGGCGATTTTGAGGACTTTGTGAGCCAGTTCCAACTCCTGAAACAAGCTAATAGAGTAAGTGTTGACCTCAATGGATGGTTTTTCTTTAAGAAAGACTTCAAGGGTTAACTGAAGTTTGTCAAGAAAGTGCGTAATCATGCCTCTTAGCAAGGAAGTATTGTTCGAGTGTTGTGTATTCACTTGTTCCTCTGATAGTGTTCATTCACTACCAAGTTTCTTATTTTCCTGAGTATGTTTGTTTGTTTGTTTTTCCCCCTAGAACTACTTGGTGATGTACTGAAAGATCAGCCACAGGAAGCAGATGGAATTGACTCAGTCATCGTTGTGGATAACGTTCCCCAGGTTGGACCAGACAGACTTGAAAAACTGAAGAATGTAATCCACAAAATATTTTCAAAGTTTGGTAAAATTATAAATGAATTTTATCCAGAAGCAGATGGGAAGACAAAAGGGTAAGTCGTGATAACTCCTACTAGGAATAGCATTGAAACACTGCTCTGACTTACGCTCTATTATTAGTGTCAGTTCTTCATGGCCAGTTTTTATGATGACCTCATAGTCATGTTCATCACTTTCTTCTGCCTTAGTCTGTACAATCCTGACATCTAGTCTGTGACATACAGAAGTTCCCAAGGGAGCTGAGATGTTTAATAGCTCATTAAGCTATAGTCGGGGGTGGGGATTAATTATGGAAACAGTTTAGCTGGGTTTGGAAGACAAATTTCTGTGCAGTACTAAATTAAGTCTTTTGTTAATTTTTTTGCCATTGCTAATAAATAGGTTAAAGGTCCATTTTAGTAAAAAACTTAATAGCAGTGGAGGTACTGTTTATTGTAAAATGGACTGACTGTCGGTATTCTGTCTCTGGTTCCGTACATTAGGGCCTCCAGCTTCCTTAAGTTCAGTGAGCCCTTCTCATGACCCTTTTCCCCTTTGCCAGCTTCTGATTGCTGCTCTTGGTTAATTGCAGCATCTGAAATTGAGAAGAAAGCCAACCAGAAATGATCAGCCCCAAAGGGAGAAGGGAAGGGAAAGAAAGTTTTAGGGAGAGGAATGGGGCAAATATCAATCTGTTAAATATGAGGTTTTACTGAGTCCTGGTACTGTTCTTGGAATAGGATATATTCCTATGTTTAGGAGGAATCCATAATTTAGAAAGCATTTAAGAAGTTTGTTTTCTGGAGTGGAGGGATTGCTGTTTCTGTAAGGTCAGTGTGAGAAGCATGAGAAAATAAATATTCCCTCTGTGTCCATGCCTCTCTTTGAGGCAGTGTCTTACAGTCTACAGGATACTGTGAATTTTAAACCTGCTGGGCTACAAGCTAGATTGTATTAGTGGCAAGAAGGAAGCTGAGTTACATTCACTGTAATTGAAAAGCAAGAGTGGTGCTTTGTGATGCCTATGACAAGAGGATTTACAGTTTCTAAACGTCAGCTGGAAATAGCTGCATACTTTACCTTCCTGTTACTTGCTGTCATTGTTGTTCTGTGTTGCATTGAGCTTAAGTTCATCACTTAGTCTAGCCCATTTACAGAAGGAATATCAGTTTAATTGAGGTCAAGCCCATACAGCTAAAACGTGTATATGTGCCTTGGCCAAAATGGAGATAAGTTGCTTTTGACCCTAATTGATTAGGGACAAGACAATAAGTTATTTTGTGGACACTCTGTACTGAGTTCTTATTTAATCCCCATTGTTTGTTTTTTATTTATTTTATTTTTTAGTATAAGCCTGTTATATAGTTAATGATAACTTCCTGCTTTTATCTTGCTTCATTGTAGGTACATCTTTCTGGAGTACATGTCTCCATCTCATGCAGTGGATGCTGTGAAGAATGCAGATGGATACAAACTGGATAAACAACACACTTTCAGAGTCAACCTTTTCACAGACTTTGATAAGTGAGTGCAGCCATTGTGTGCATCTGTAGATTTTGTGATTCTAACCAAGAGTACGTGCACAGCATGTAACCAATAAACTACTCTTTCAGGTACATGACAATCAGCGATGAATGGGAAATCCCTGAGAAACAACCATTTAAGGATTTGGTAAGGATATTTTTGAAAAGCAGAAGGAATATTCAACATAATATGAAATGATTACTTCATTGCTGGAGTGTTGATATGAAAATAGCAAAGATGCGTTAATAGCGTTGTTATAAGTAGCAGTGGTGATTGCATGCTCCTGTTCCTTCATTTTCACTGTTGTGAAGTGACAGGAAAAACTTAGCAGTTCTGCTTAGCAGTTCTGCATAAGGTAGAACTTAAGAATAAATAATGATTTATTCTAAAAAAGTTATTCTAAAATAGAGTTTTGAAATAGTCTTCTTAAATGTTGGAGGCAAACTTCTGTGTGTGTTACTACTAGCTCTGTAAAAAGTCCTGTGGAAGAAAGAATAACACACACCAAAAGTTTCTTAAGTTATTTTAGGCAAGAGGTGTTTAAACATCATTAAACCACCTTGAAGGTCCACCTTTTTATGATCTGTTCTCTTAGCCTCCAGTAACTGGTAATTTGAATTATTTAATTGCATTTTAAAAACTTGGTTGCAAGTTTCCAAAGTGGCATTATCTATGTAAGACCAACTTCCACCTGCCAGCTAGATTAATTTGGGGAACTTCTTGTCTTAGCCTTTGACTCGCTAATAATTTTTTTTTTTTTAGGGTAATCTACGATACTGGTTGGAAGATCCTGACTGTAGGGATCAGTACAGTGTGATCTTTGAGTCAGGAGACCGGACCTCCATTTTTTGGAATGATATCAAGGAACCTGTTCAAATTGAAGACAGAGCAGTGAGTGTCCTGGAAGTGCTGTGCGTTGCAGATAGACTGTCAGTCTCACTCATTTTATGACGTTTCAGGTTTTTCATTATAATTTTTTTTTCCCCATTGCTGAAATACTCTTTTTCTTCCTTTTGAAGAGGAGTGGTGAAATTGCATCCTTTAGAATTAGACTTAGCAGCTTAGGTAAAACAAATGTGGAATTAACCTCTTTGTGGGTTTTTTTGGTTTTGATTTATTTTATTGTAACTGGTTTGTGATGCCTGTTAGCTTCCTTCATCTGTATATTCCAGATGATTCAGAAAGGCCTGAAAATGCAAAGTCAGAGTTTGAGGAGTGCTATTCATCAGAGCTGAGTATGTGCTGAAGTATGCTGCTTCTGACCACTCTCTGCCTTTTTGCTGACTGCAGAGGTGCTGAAGAGGAGGAGCTAGTTTGATAATAGCATATAAAAGGGAGAGTTAGTGTGCCTGTCTGCTGCAGGCAGTTGACTTGCTGAGAACTGTTGGTACCCAGCAGCATTTTCTTTAATAACCATTGTGCATTACAGTAGAAGGAAGTTGGCTCTGGAATGATGAGTAATTTTGCTCATCACCATGGTCACTGGCCATGGTCTGTGTTGCTGATACCTCTTTTACTTAGCTGAAAGTCAAGAGCTGTATTGTTAAGAAATTTGAAAATACTTACTCTTGAGAAGAGTATGCTCTTCCTAGGGCTGAAAGACAACAAGGAAACCTAAGCCTCTTACATGGGTTTATTTGTTACTGTATAAAGGTTGTCACTGTACCTGGAAAATAGTTTTTGGGTAATCAGTAAGCTGAAAAAGTCTCAGTTGACAGTTTTCAACCTGAATAATAAGGACTGTGCATTATGTGCATGAAATTAAACTCCACAACTAGTCCAATATATCACAAATTCTGAAATCTCCCACTTAGTAAATAGATTTGCAAAATGTGATGTTGCAAGCCACACATCAATTATTTCCCCTTTAAGAATCCAGTATGAAATTAAACCTTTGTGTATACTGTTTTTTTTTTAATCCAGCGGTGGACAGAAACTTACGTGCGTTGGTCCCCGAAGGGCACCTACTTGGCTACGTTTCACCAGAGAGGCATCGCACTTTGGGGTGGAGAGAAGTTCAAGCAGATTCAAAGGTTTAGTCACCAGGGAGTGCAGCTTATTGACTTCTCGCCTTGTGAAAGGTACGGAATATGACTGGTTTGGGTTAAGAGATCAAAAGCGTGAAGCACATACATTCTGGCTGCTGCGCTGTCAAATCTCATGTGGTTTGGGTCTCCCATTTGCCTTTGCCTTTGGAAGTACTGCTTTTCATGCATAAATCCTTCTTGGAATGAATGAAACTCTGCTTGACTTTTCTTTGTCTTCAGGGTTGATACTGAACATAATCTGGAATAACTGGTTTACAAAATCGAGCTCACAAGTTTCCTCAAAGACGTTATTATCCCAAGGGAGAAGACCATATTTTTTCCTCTGTGTCTGTAGAGCTAAGTTTCTAGTTCTCTGAAAAGTTTCCTCCAAATCTGTCATACTGAAATTAATTCCTTAAACTTTCTTTGATGTTAAAGAGTTCTTCAGAGAAGGCTAAAATTATTTCAGGACTGAGGTGAATCTTGTTTTGCTAGTTTTTAAGTAACATATTTGGAAGCAATTAGGTTTTATTTTTAGTTGTATTAAAGAGAGGTTATTTATCTTTAAATTGAGAAGTATAGTGTACCTATAGTTCAAGTTGTCTAAGGCCATTGGGTTTATATTTGGTTCAAAACAAATTATGTTTTTGTGGCAAAACTATATAGCAGGTAACAGTGTATTTGGTGAGTTCCCCTCTCTTGTAACATCAGCATGGGAAGACTTGCATGTAGATCTAGAGTCTCTTCAGCCAGAGGGATGCCAGGGAAATGCTGTGTCTTGGAAGCTTTCTCCCCCTTTATCGTACTGTTCTTACTTTTCCTTCTTCTCCAAAAAATCCCATTAGAGAAACTGCTGTTTGGAAGTGCATTGTATTGAAATATTATTTGGATGAAAGCACTGACATACTAGATTAAGTTTTGATAGTGAAATTATTTCTTTTGTAGGTATTTGGTGACCTTCAGCCCTTTGATGGACACGCAGGATGACCCTCAGGCTATTATCATCTGGGATATTCTGACTGGGCAAAAGAAGCGAGGATTCCACTGTGAAAACTCAGCTCACTGGCCTATTTTTAAGTAGGTTGAGAAACAGAATTAGAGAGAACAAGTAGTCCCAGACTTTGTTTAATAAAAAGGCAGTTCCTACATAATATTATTCTTTTTTTTTTCTTTTTATTTGCTTAGATGGAGTCATGATGGTAAATTCTTTGCTCGAATGACTTCAGATACCCTCAGCATCTATGAAACACCTGTAAGTTTGTGGTTTTTTGCTTAACACTTATTGCGTTACCGTATCAGTATTTCCCAAGGTATCTATTTTAAAGGATACATTTTAATAATATGCTCTAGAGCTGGGCTTAGAAGGGGAGAAATCCATTTGTTCTTGTCTTGCTCTTTCCTGGGTGGGAAAGCTGAGTCTGACAGTAAATTTCACACCACACTTCTAGAAGGACTAGACAGCTCAATATACTACTTACAAGAGTCAATAGGATCAAGGCTATGTGATGCCTCCCAGTCCTCTGTAGCAGGTGAGTGCCAAAGTACCCAAAACACACTATAAATTGCAGCCTGATTTAGTCTGTTTTGCTTTTTCATTGTACTTCGGGCCGCTGTAGTCATTAATTCAGTACAGCAACTTTAATGTTATTTGTAATTGTGGTATACATATGTTCATAATGAAAAATGGGGTTACAGGGTCTCTGAAAACTGTATGCAATTTCCTAGTTTACATGCTCTAATAATAAAAGGTGTGTAAATACAAAAATGTTACTAACTTGAAAATTCACAACTTTTTCTTTCAGTCTATGGGTTTGTTGGACAAAAAAAGCTTGAAAATCACTGGGATAAGGTGAGTCTATTCCTTTGTAGAGATGACTGCTCTCTTCAGCTGGAATCTTCGGGTCTTTGTTAGGCTGAGAGGAATCTTAGACTGTTTCCTAGAGCAAATGGCCTCATATGATGAAGTGGTAAAATTAAGCAAACTGGCAAATAGGAATGGGAAACATCTCCATTTATTGACGTCTACAGTTGACAGCTTCTACACTTTGAAATCCTTTATGTGGTACTGCTTAATCCAGCGTCTAGCTTGGGAGGCCTGTTCTTTGTCTACAAAACCAAACTAGTATGCAGTTTGTTAGGGAGCATCTAGTTAACAAGATTTGTATGCTGCCTTAAAACAGCAGACTGTGTACTGCCTGTAGCAAGGAACGGGTCTGGTTTATGTGTGTCTGCACAGTAGACACTGACTCCTTTGAGAGTTTTTGAGGTACCTCTGCATAGCAACAAGAAAATCAGGTGTACCCAGGTGCAGGAAGATTGCCTCCAGTGTAATTTAATAGGGTTTTTTGCTTGTTGGTTTAATCAGCCTGTTTTTGAGAGCTTTGGTGGTTGTATTGGGTATAACCCCTACTCTTTAGTTAATGTTACTGTTTTAGTAACAGTGGTCATATAACAAGTTTAAATACCTGTTTAGAAGTCTGTTTTGGTAATGATATGTGTAATGTTACATTGTTCTCAATTGCTTGTCTGTATCTGTTATTGAGGATTGAGATTTGTCTGCAGCACTCAGATACAATAATGGAAGTGATTTCTGCTTGTAATATCTCTAACTAAAAATTAAAATGGCATATTTTTAACTTTCTTCCTGTAGAGACTTCTCGTGGTCTCCAGGTGGTAACATAATTGCTTTCTGGGTGCCTGAGGACAAAGATATCCCAGCAAGAGTGACTTTGATGCAGCTGCCTTCTAGACAAGAAATTCGTGTGCGGAATTTGTTCAATGTAGTAGATTGTAAGCTACATTGGCAGAAGAACGGGGATTACCTGTGTGTGAAGGTAGACAGGACCCCCAAAGGCACACAGGTATGTGGATTCTGATTATATTAATAAAATTTGGTTCTACTTATGCTGACACTTCATTTTCTTACAATATTGTATGTTAATATAGACAGTGTAAATTATATTATGTCAAAGCTGCTTTTCATTTTTCCGTTTGAACTTAAGGCATGTGGAGAACGCATGTAATGTTTGCATCCAAAATTTGCTTTGGCTTTAGTGGCCTCTTGGACTTGGGAGAGCTGTGTGCCTCATGTCTCTTTTTACTTACTGTTACCCATAGGTCATACTGCACGGTGTGCTGTGTGGTTATCTGTCTTAATTAAATTTCATAACAGTCTGAAAAGAAACAAATGCTTTTGTACAGGTCTTCAGTTATTCTTTATCAGAAAAATTTAGAGTGTGTGGGGTAATGAGGCATACTGTGTTTATCTGCTCTCATTACAGAAACAAATCTTGACTCTGTCTCGTCCTACGTCCTGACAGGCTAATTGTGTAGTTGTCCTTCTATGCCTAGCAATAAAATTATTTGCTCTACTGGTTCTGTGCTGGGTAATGAGGTGATCTTGGCCTTTACAGGGAGTAGTGACCAATTTTGAAATATTCCGAATGAGAGAGAAACAGGTGCCAGTGGATGTGGTGGAAATGAAAGGTAATGCCAAGTATTTCCTTACTCCTGATGTTTAACCTTTTTGGGTAGACACTTGTGTGTTTTTTAAAAATTCCTGTGAACATGTAACATTTTTAGGAAGTTAACTCTCTTGATGGGAGCTACAGTATTCATGTTGCAGGGCATCTCATGTAAAAATGAGAAATAAAAACTTTTGTTGCCAGTCATGCTTGTGACTGACTAGAAAAATGACAGAACTGAAAATTTGCTATTAATAAGTTGCTAAGGCTGATATTACGAGTGTATTTTGTAGAAGATGGGAGACTTCAGAGCTATTGTTTGACACAAACACTTCCCATAACTCCCTGCATTTGCCTTACCAATCTGTGTTTTAAAAGATGTGGCAAAGTCTGTTAACTGATGGCTTCTCTCTCTTCAAAGTCTTGGTTATCTTTGGTAACTGTTTGAAATGAAAGCTTTGTATTGTCTTTTGACGGAGTTTTGACCCCTTTTTCTTTTGTTACAGAAAGCATCATAGCCTTTGCGTGGGAACCTAATGGCAGCAAGTTTGCTGTGTTGCATGGAGAAACTCCACGAATTTCGGTTTCCTTTTACCATGTTAAAAACAATGGGAAAATAGAACTTATAAGTAAGTGACTGCAAAACAAGTTATAAGTGCAGATACTAAGCATTTTGCATGACAGTAGATGGAGTAGACTTGAAATTGTGGCAGTTTGTTGTGGACAGTATGGCAATAGGTGCTATACCCAACATTGTATTCTAGAAATCTAACTTTCTTGTGACAGCTAAACTGTTTTTGCTTTGAATCAGTCCAGGGTCTGGGAATAAAAGGCCTATAGGCCAGAATAATTTTGTGGCCTTGGGAAGTTCATGTGATATGATAGCACAGACTTGTCACACTTCAGATAAAATTTATTCCCAAGCTGGGTGTTAGAGTCTTCTCATCTCCTCCTCTTCTGCTAGCTTTGGGTATTTTGGTGCTACTGTTTTGTCTTTGAAAGTGCAGAGCTAAGGGGTGTTGTTAAGACTTGCTTGCAGAGTTCAAAAATGTCTTTTGAGAAATGGGTGGAGTTGACTACCTGTAAGCTAACTGATGGCATTGGATTGAGATCTTTTTCTGAATTAATCTTGTTTCTTTCCAGAAACATTTGACAAACAGCAAGCAAACACAATATTCTGGAGTCCTCAAGGGCAGTTTGTAGTGTTGGCTGGCCTCAGAAGGTGAGTATTGCACAGGTTACTGAACACCACATCCATTTTAAGGAGGAAAATCTCTTTGAGTATCTCATGAAACAAGAACAAACAAGAAGTGTTTGGTATCTCCGCGAGTGTTGCATTACTGTGTAATCCCAGTACAGCTTTGCAAAAGCAAGGAAAAGGAAAAGGAGATGCAATTTCATGAAGTATCTTAGTCCTCTGTAACCTTTACTTGCTATTTTTGCCATATCAAATGAATAATTCATTTTTCAACAAAAAAGTTTAGAAACACTTTTCACCTGTTTAAGTTAAACACTGTCTGTCAACTAATCCAGTTTGTACCACACATGTGGCTCTTGCAATGCGTTGCTGTCATAGCCTTGTGCCTCCTCATGGGCCATACCTTTTAATGACAAAGCTGTTTTACAAAAGAGTTATCAAGAAAGTTTCACGCTACAGCAAGTGAAAATTATTTTTATTGACTAGTTGAGTAGGATTTATATCTACAAACTTTCAAACAAGCACTGCTGTTCATCTTCGAAGTCTTAATTTTTATCTTTAATCTTGTTTTCACTATGCTGAGACAAGTTTTATGCTGAGTATGTTTTCACTGTGACTTTAATAACAAATAAAATGGGTTAAGGGTCACTGAACATAGAAACAGAAGTGTAATTCTTGGACTTTTGTTGTTATTCATAGCATTGCTTTCTAGCCACAGAGACTGGTATGAGCCTGTTTCTTGGTTGTTGTGGAAGATGCTTTGTAGTGAGTAGTTGTAAAGATGCAGCTTGTGAAATGCTTTTTTAAAAAAACAGGCTATACTGGTGTGTAAAACAATCTGTCTTGGTTTGTCTTTGCAGCATGAATGGTGCCTTAGCATTTGTTGATACATCTGACTGCACCATGATGAATATTGCTGAACACTACACAGCTTCAGATGTGGAATGGGATCCTACAGGCAGATACATTGTGACTTCTGTGTCTTGGTGGAGCCACAAGGTACTAATGCTTGCTTTTTTTTCTTTTTCCTTCCTCTTCCAGGGGTGTTGGAAAGGGCTATTGGTTAGGAAGAGAAAATAGACACCTGTCACTGGTCTTACGACTTAAAACCCAAACCATAGTTTTATATATTAATTTCTGAATATCAGTATTTATTTGGGCCATTAGCTTCACCAGTTGTCCAAAATAAGTTCTGGAAGGGCAGCTCATGAGTCTAAACAGTGGCCTTTTTCTGAATTTTCATTATGTCGTTAGTGATTGGAAACTTGATCTCCTTGTGGTCCACACAGAACAACAGGATTTATTGCACCTGTCAGTACTCCGGCATGGTTCTAGCCACTGCACTGTAATCTTCTCCTCTACAAGTACAGAATCTGAGACTTAAGAATATGATAGAAGGGCTGGCTTAGTTTCAAACTGTTGTGGTCCTCCAGAAGGTAACTTCTTGTAAAGCTTCAGTGGAACAAATATTTTGCTAAAGTAATTTCACTTGTGCAAGGAAGGCACTAACAAAAAGAGCACCCTGGTTTTGTTGACTGATGGTGCTGATTTTATAAGACCCTTAAGACATGGAGTAAGGACTACTGTGTGAAGTTACAGCTTATCTTGAATACTGAGATGGTGCACTGCTTTTCCCAGGTGGACAATGCGTATTGGTTATGGACCTTTCAAGGCCGCCTGCTTCAGAAGAACAATAAGGACAGGTTCTGTCAGCTTCTCTGGAGACCACGACCAGCTACCTTGCTCAGTGAGGATCAGATAAAGGTAGTGTGTTCTTCTGACTCTTTCTGCTGATGTAGATTTGGCGTGCAAGCATACTTGGTTTATTTTATCTTTTTGAGGATGAGGCTCGAACTGTTACAGAGTTACACAACTGCCTTTCACCCTGAATTTGTGTGCGGAAAAAGCCAACAACGCTCCCCCCCAAAAAAAAAACCAACCAACCAACAAACCAACCATTGCTTGTAGGAGACCTCACTTCTGGAAATGACTGTAAATATTAACTGTTCCTTAAGCTCAGAATAGAAATGGTGACCAGTTGTTCTTACAGTTAGGGTACAGTGAAAGAGTATAAAGAACAGCAGCATTTGATTTAGCTGCCCAGACTTCACTAATTGCATGTGTACTGAAGCATTTACATGATCTGTAAGCCAGGAAGGACAAACAAAATTATCGTGAAGGGGAATTGCCTAGAGGAGAGATGTTTTTAAAAAATGCATATCCTGCTTAGGCATACCAAGGGAGTTCTTACAGATTATGATGGTTGTGATTCCTAGTCTGATATCCTAGTTGCAATAAAATTCCCTGTTTTACAGCAAATTAAGAAGGACCTGAAGAAATACTCGAAGATATTTGAGCAGAAGGATCGCCTGAGCCAGTCCAAAGCTTCAAAGGCAAGACAATTTTGGAACATAATAATGTAGATTAAACTAACCTGTCCTTAGTTGTTTTGAAATGGGTATGTGTAAGTTAAATTACTTTTATAACAGACATCTATGTTCATTTGAATCCAAATGTTTATAGAGTTCGTTCCAATAGGTAGTTCAGACAGATGCTACTAAACTGTCAGGTTGAACAGTAGTGAATCTGGAGAGGCACTTGTGTTACCTTTTACCTCATCAGGTAAAAGTGGTACAATTTTGGGGTTCTTAGTGAGTTGCTGTATTAGCCAGTCTTTAAGTAAAGCTCTTTAAATTAAAAAAAAAAAACCACACACAAAAAAAAACCCCACACTTCACCAAAGCAGCTTTTTGATTATATAAGAGAGAGAGCTTTTTTCTTTTGTTTAAATCAGTACAAAGTGTGTTCACGAGGAAGAAGTTTGGCTCGCTAGCAAATAGGGAATTGATTTACTGGAGGAGTTTAACAACCTCTTCCTGCCTCTGTAGGAGCTGGTGGAAAGGAGACGTACAATGATGGAAGAGTTCAGGAAGTACCGCAAGATGGCACAAGAGTTATACATGGAGCAGAGGAACGAACGTCTAGAGCTTCGAGGAGGTGAGCCACACAGTGCTTGTAAAGACTTGCTGCTAGATAACTACTGCTTCTCACCAAATAACTACCCTATCCTGGGGATTCATCCACTTCTCTTCCTTCGTTTCCTCCCAAAGCTATTTCATTGTTCTCTGAAGGTTATTTATACTTTTTATCCTGAATCACAACATATCTTGAGGGGTTTTTGGGTTTTGTTTTTTGTTTGTTTTGGGGTTTTTTATGGGAGAATGCTCAAATATTGCTGGCTGCCAGATGTTGGTGTCTGCGTTTTACCCGTTTACACTTCACGACAAGCATAGGCTTGACCTTGGGATAAGACTGAGAAGATTTGGTTATTGCATTTAACCAGAAAATCCATAGAAGCCCTATGGTGGGAGACAGTAATGCTTTGGTTGTCATTTAATGAATTTAGCATGTACTTGTTATGGTTTAAAGCACCAAATACTCCTTGTTTCACTGCTGTCTTAAGGACTCTGCCAAGAGCATAAAATCTTTTCATTGCTGCCTTGTCCGAGGCATTCAGTGGTAATGTTTTCTCCATTCCAGGGGTAGACACAGATGAGCTGGACAGCAATGTCGATGACTGGGAGGAGGAGACTGTTGAATTTTTTATCAATGAAGAAATTATTACCCTTGCAGAACCAGAGTAATTAATAAAACTGTGGTAAGATAGCATATTTCTCAGTAGAGACAAACTTCTTCTGTAAGCTGTTGCTACAGGTTCTATAATTTGCTTGAGAAAGTTAGGTCTGTTCCATGATCGAGTGTGTTATTCTGAGTTGCTTTGTGTGTTCTCTGTGGCTAGAGGGGACAAACAAAAGGTTTTTCTTAAAAGTAATCACAGATAATTAGATTTATGAGCTGTACTGAGCAGAGTACTGTGTATGTCCTTTCTTGCCAGAGTGATCAAACCCACAACGGTGTCAGGGTCAACTTTAAAACACCGTCTGTTGCAGACTCTAAAAGTTCTGTCAGGAGGAGAAATTGTAGTTAGTATGAGATAGAAATCTTGCCTTTTGGAATAATTGCGTGCGAGTTCAAGATTGAACAGTTTAAATACTGTACTAAAGATTATACAGTAGATTAAAACTTTGAGTAGATATTTAAATATCCACATGAACTCTGCTCTCATTTTCTAGAAACGTTGAGTAGAATTCGGGCAGTAGCATATTCTTGTGTGCTGTTACTGCTTGTTGCTGAAATATTTTATTTAATCCACTGCTTTTCCCCATTCCTTTTTGTGAATTTATATTAGACATTTGTTGAAAACAGGCTGCTTTCAGCTCCTGTTGTAGGCAATATTCTTTAGGGGAGCTTGACATTGTTGTATTGATGAGGGAAAAGATAATTTGATAGTGAAGGTGCTCACATAGGACTTAAAATTCAGAATGGGTCCCTGCTCTGTCATGTTTAGGATTTCACTGAAATGAGGAAGGGGAGGCTGGAAGGCTGCCTTTTGCAGCTGTAATTCACTCTACAGCTCTTTAGCCTCCAGATATCTAAGGAGTTGAAGTAAAATATGAGCAGTATACCTCTTGGATCTGTAGAAAGATTCAAAGACATCAAGGTTATTAATTTACTTGCATCTGGTTTATCTGCATCCTATACATGGAAGATCCTTTAGTGGAAGGAAGAGGGAGAAAAGCTGCTTACTGTCTGGATTTAAACAAACATCAGTTTAAGAGCAGGTGAAACACACACTTATGTAGGCTTTCACCAACTAGCATCTGTGGTGAGGCTGAGCTGTTGGTATAAAAGCACAGTAACTAACTCACCTATTTTTTTTCCTTTTCTGCAGCACCACCATATCTTGTACTGGAAAGAAGTTCGTTCATTTTCAGAAAGCCTACATCAACTTTGGAATTTTTAATCCATATTCTTGCACTCTGGAAGGGTGGATGCACCAGATTTTCTCCATTCTGATACATTGTAGTGCCTTTAAGTCTTGCTGCCCGCTGCAGCGAGATACTGGAAAGGCGCTGCTTTTAAATTTTTATTCCTTTTTTTTTTTTTAGGATTTGATTTTTTTTTTTCCTTTTTAAATCCACTATTACCAGTATTTACTTCCTGACTTCTGTGCAGTACTTACCAACTGGCAGTTTTTGAGTATTGCCAGTGAGGTGAGATTCATCAGCGCACCTCTTGTCTTACACACACGCACGATGTTACTGTTTCAGGACTCTTTCTATGTCCCGAGTGCATGGACAAGTGTTCATTTTGTTTGGGGAAAAGTCAACAGAACCATTTTTCGTATGATGTGTTTTAGTGTGCTGAAGCAGCACTACAGTGGGCTATATCCTCCTCCTTTCAGATTGCGAAAGGATGTCTCCCTCAAAGAGCTGAATATGGAAATAAAAGCAGACCTATACTAAAACCAGGCTGGCTACGCGTTGTTTGTAGGGAATCTTTCCCTGAATGATGAAAGTCAAACGTACCCACAGTAATGAATATGCTTGCTATTCTGACTATATGGTTCCTTTGGATTTCTTTTGATTTCAGTTCATCATGGCTCTTCTGGTTTCATTTTGTGGTTTGTTTGCTTTTTACAGCGATGGTATGGCTCATTCATCTGACAAGTTGAGCTGTTCACTATGGTGGAGTGACTAGAAACTGAGTGGATTTCTTAAACCATTTGCAAATTTATCCTAGCCTCAGGGACTACTGGATTAGTTTAAGTCTTATTAGTGAACATTGCAAACTTTCAGAGCAGTGCTCTGTATACACATGCTTTATTCTCTCTGCTACAGTACCTAGATTAGTTTCTAAAGCCCTCTATGCTCAGAGGGGAGAAGTATACCTAAAGCTGGTGGAGCAACTTCTCTGTATTTGTATTTATGAGTAGCAATCTGGAAGTTGGCCTGCTGCTTGCCCTCTGAGGGCAGAGGAGAATGAGGATGTTCCTGCCTCCTCTCCTGAACCGGCCAGAGACATTGCTAACGTGAGCCCTCCTGATGGGCTCTTTTTAAACTCTGAGCTCACATAGCAGGGTCTGACAGATCTGAAGCAGAAGGCAGAGGGTCTCCCACTCAGCTGGAGGCAGCCAAGGCACAGTAATGATTTTAGCACTCGCTTTTCTTTGTCCTTAGGTGAACTTGCTGTGATAGCAAATACACAAACCCTCCAATTAACTCCCATGTTCTCTTCACCAGGAGAACTCTGCAAAGTAATTGTTCTGTAATGATGGTATTGACTTAGTTCCTATAGTTCACTCTTAAACCAAGGAGTGGGTTTTTTTTTCCAGAAGTCTAAATTAGTTTCTAGTTTTCTGCATTTGTTTGTTCATAGTAATGTATGATTTAAGTTTTGTGTGCAGTATTCACTAAGTTCATCTCTCAACTGGACTGAAAAAAACCAATTACTTTCTGCCAAAACAGTGTAGAAGACCTTCTAGCACACAAGTGTTTCTCAGTAATGGCTTGAACTTTTATAGCAGGAATCACTTTAATTACCCTTTAGTTGTGAAGAGCTGCCTTCTCAACTACTTTCTAAGTTATGAATTGAGTTAAAAGGGTTTTTTCCCTCGTCTCCATGCAATAAAGTTTTAATAGGCTACTGTGGAGTTTATTCCTGCTTTCAGACTCAAGGAATGTAATGCCAATCTTAAATGAATTGAGTCCTCTTCTGATATGCCTCTCTGAAATGTGGCTCATCATAGAGGGGGGGGTGGGGAAAAACCCCCAAAACTTGATGCTCCTGTAGGAGCTTTGGCAGCTGAGAAGATGTCCTGACCAACAGTTAAGGCCTTGTCTCATCTCTAACCCTGGCATTTCTGACGCTGCTCCCCTCAATTACTGTGGTTTTTTCTGTAGTGTTTCTTACTTCAGAAGCTTTTTGCAAATTATGTGCCACTGAAATTCCTTTATGAGTATGTGTTTGGTGAATAGTCTGACATACCTTGGAATAACATGAGTTGTAGGGAGGAAGGTCAAAACAGAAGCAGGTTTGTAGGTACTGCTATAGAGATGTATGAGGGATGGGGAGGCTTCCAGCTGCAGTTGTATCTCCACTGAATGCCTTTAAGGGTCCAGAATTTGGGGGGCTGGGAAAGAAACAATCCTTAAGCGTTAAGTAGGACGGTATCTCTCATTGTGTTTGTTCAAGTATTGTCTTAAGTATTTTTAATGATTGTTCTTAAATAGCAAGATTAACTGGAACAATTCGTACAATCCTGGGCTAGTCTTCAAAGTCTTTATCTTGAGTTTGTAATAAACATTCTCATGACCTTTTAACCATCTGCAGTCCTTGATGCAAACTTCATAAGGCAAGTTTTGTTCACTTGCTCTACTAAGTTTTTACTTCTTAATTTCTAATAATTTTTAATAAAACCTTACTGTAACTTTTGAGCTTTGACTGTTTTACTGTCAATAAATAATGAAGACAAAAGGCGATCTTGTTTCGGTGGGTTTTTTTAATAGGTTGTTGTAATGAATGAACTGACACTAAAAATACTGAAAGATTGCCTTCCTGAACGTAGGAGTCATGAAATGCCACTGTGTGTGAAGTGACAATAAGTTTGCTTTTGGCTCAGGGAGCAGCAAGCTGTTTCCCGACTGTTTCAATGGCTGGTGCCAGTTCTTGTGCAAGCCTGGAGGGGCCAGGGTGCTTCTGGCTCAACCTCTGGTGGAACGTGGGCCCCTGGACCTGTTTGTACCGCATGTTTGATCCGAGGGGAAGGAGAATGCTGGCCCTCTGGAGGACAGAAAATGAAGTCAGTGGCCTTTACACCAGAGGTGTGTGCAGGTGGATTTGCACATAACGAACTAATTTGGGCTTGCAGGTGGGTCATTTTGCTTAATCTTGCACCATAACCCATGCAAGGTGCAGAGGTGGCACACTGCATCCTACAGTCCCTTCCTGCCCTGGAACTCGGTGTTTCACTGCTGCCTCTCCTCCTGCTGTCCCTGCAGTCATCTCCCTCCTGGGGGAGCGTGAGTGTTGCTTCTCTTCCTTTCCTAGGGCAGTTGCTGCTGCCTCTGATCCGTTCAGTCTCCTGCAGGACTCCAATTCAATGTGCACCTCCCAGGACAAATCCCCTAGCCCCAGGCTGGCCTCATCTCACAGCTCAGCCATGCAGGAGCAGTAGTTTATGCTTATGGAAGGACACAGGATGGAGAGGACCAGCAGGGCTGTACCCAGCCCCAGCATCCTTCCTGTCATGTTCCCCAGCTTCCTCTGGTGTTCCTGGGCTCAGTGGCTCAGCTGGAGGAAAAATCCCAGACTTGATCTCTCTGTGCAAAGCTCTGTGTGCTTTAAAGCAAAGGTTGGGTGTAAGTATCCTGCAGAGGAGAAAAATGTACAGCGGGGAGGTGAGGCTGGGTAACCTGACAGGTGATGCTGCTTGGACCTCCTAGGACAGTGACTTTCAGTGTGCCCATCTCTTTGGAGTCTATTTGAGTGATGGACTCATAATAAGCAGCTAGGATTATTGTCCTGTCTGGGTCCTTACCATTGCTCCAGGACCTCGGCATCTCTCTGATGATCGGAGTAGGACGAGTGCTTTGATAATGTAATCCTTTCCCAAGTTTCAACCTTCAACCCTGTGGCTCTTGGTTAAACTGAAACATTGCCCTCACATTTTGCTGAAACATGTCTGGGACAGACACAGAAACCTCTGCTCAAAGTGGAATCACTTAAAATAAAGTCAATAATATCTGGAATACCTTGCATTCCTCTCTAATGCATGAAAAAGCCTTAGTACTTGGTGTGACCCGTCTCCACATGCTGCTTATTTGAGTTTGTTTTCTTACCCTCAGTGGCTGGGGCTATGAAATACAGTGATTAACTGGACTATTCCAGAGGCTAAGGCTGTCCAAGAGAAACTTGCACTGGCCCTTGTTCCTCCTGCAGGATTTGGGATTATGCTATGCAAGATAATATTTCCAAATGCTTCAAAGAGATGAGTTCAGCCCATGGGAATGAGATGCTTGTAACAGTTGTCACTCAGATGTGTTTAGGGAGATGATGAAGCTGAGTTAATTGTTGCGTTCTTGTGAATATTAAAAGCTATCCAAAGCCAAGGAGCTCACCTTGTACTCTGAGGTATTCACAGTGAAGAAACATTCTTTAGATATTGCTGGAACTGCTATAAAACTTCTACTACAATGCTCAAGATTGGGAGCTGTTCATGAAACCCTCATTAAACTGACAGGTAGCTTGACTGGTTATTGTGGAAATAAATCTGGTTCCTATAGAAACCAGTTGCTTGTGACTGGTGGGGCTGTGGAACAAGTCTGTTCTGATAATTGCACACTCTCCCGATGAGGCATTTATGGGCATTATGCAGTGTTTTATCAGCATTAGCGGTTCTGTCAGGAGCTGCTAAGGGGATGCTGCTGTATTTTATGAAGGGGAAACAGCTACAGAAAGGTGAAAATAGAATTTTTCAAATTTCTGTTATTAGCTGAGACGCCAAGGACAGCTCTTAGGTGGAATTTCAAATTGGCCGTCTTCTCTGGAGACCCTCTGCTGAGTGCATAAGTTTGGGATCTGGCACTGAATGCAACTCGCCCGCTGCTGCAAAGTGAGTCAGGGCCAGAGCAAGACCCCAGCTTCAGGGGGCCCAATTAATAAACCCCCAGCTGATCCATCACACCACACTTTCTGTATTGCTTCACCTATAGATTAAACCGGCTGAAATATATGTGCTTTTGTACATTATTAGTACTGACAAGTACAGCCTGTGTGTTTTAAATCTTCAAGTCAAATTATCATCTGCGTTTCAAAATGGAGTACTGTGTTTCTGACTGATTAAGTTGTGGCACAAGGCACTGGCAGTTAATTACTACTTTATAATCGCTCCAGTCCTGTACTGAATTTCAGCTTCTGAGGAACCCTGTGGGACTTGCACAGATCAGGGCCAACTTGCTCTGATCTGGTTGAACAGGCTCATAATGATTGCTACCCAGGATTAAACAAAATGGGTACTTAGTGAAATGCAATTCCCTTTCTTTGTCATGGATAACTTTAATCAGTGTTTTGGGAACACAGGAGGAATCTGTAAGCGTGCTCAGCTCTATGACTGTTGGTACCATGGTCCCAGATCTCCAGAGGTTCCTGCTGGCAGCAGCAGTGACGGCTGAGTTAATTCTGCCGCCTTCTCTGTCAATCAGTTGGAGTCTCGCTGCGTTAGAGACAGGAACGGGGGAAGAGGGAGGAACAATTTGTCAAGATAAAAGCACAAATCATGAGAGAATTGGTTTAAACTTCATAAACTTTCTTAAACTTTCCAGGTTTTAAGATTAAGGTTAAAACTTAAGGTTTTAAGATTGATCAGCAGAAGAGATGCAGTGAGCTGTAGGTATGGCTGGTGCTTGTGCAGAGCTGTGTTGCAGGTAGGTCTGTGTGGTCCCAGCACACACAAGCTGTGTGTGTGCTGTGTCTGCAGGTGGCCCTTCGCATCCATCCCATCAGCGAAGCAGAAGTGGAGGAGGGAGCTGCCCTTGTTGCCCACAGAGTGAGCGAGCAGGTGAGCTCAGGGGTTGTGGCTGGGCTGTGGGAGACCCCCTCATGACAAGGACCGTGGATTTGGCTGTGCGAGGTCTCTGGGTACCCCACTGGGCCACCACGGGACTCCAGCTATTCTGGTTCCCATGCAAATGCTTCCTTTCAAACCCTGCAAAGCTCCTGACCTTGCTGTGGCACAGCAGGGATGCAGCTCCATGTACAAACGGCTCTGCTGCTCTGCACCTTTCACCTCTTGTTCCTCTTTTTAAGAGGCGGAGTTTGCAGGAGGTCCTGACTTAACCTTTTCTACATCATCACATCTAGTGACATATTTTTATTGTGCCCTTGTTATTTACCTTCTTTTTCCAATGTAAATCTCATTATTTTTTATCGCGCTTCAGCTGATCTTTCTCTGAACCCTCTCTGGACGCACGCTAATTCTGTGATGTATCTTGTCTCCACGCAATAGTCAAATGATAGCAGCCCTCAGAAGCAAAGAGAGCATGAAACTCTCTCTTCTTTTAATGGATTATCTTACTAATGCAATTTTTGTTTAGCACCTTACTGGCAAAACATTTTTTTTTCTTTTCCTTTTTAAAGCAGCCGTTAACATCACAAGGATATCAGCTTTATTTATATACAGCTTATTCAGGCTTGCATCATCTGCCCTGAGATCTATTTTCTCTAATGGAAATATGAGAAGGAAATGTGCTTGACATTAGACTTAGTAGCTTCTCTCCATGAGAATGAGTTTCTCTTAATAATGCAAATGACTGTAATTATGAAAGCAAATTAATTGACTGGGCAGTAGAAGTGCTTAGATTTCTTGGTGTATTTTTATTTACATCATGTTCCCTGCTATTTTTACTCCTAGCCTTAACTCATTTAGAGCTGCTTCTGTCTACTTATTAATCCTGACTCCAAATTGACTCTGTTAGTGTCTCATTATGTTTTAATGCTTCCATGCAACAGCAGATTTATGCTTTTAGATTACTGCAGGTTAGACAAGGTGTTAGCCCCAGAGTGGAAGAGAAGGACTCTTTTGGATGTGTGGATATATTGTGAGAATAATTTGGACATGGACACAGTAAAAGGGGCCTGAAAGTGTTACAGAGGAAATCTCTAAAGGAAAGACGCTGACCTCATTCTCCAAGCTCTGCTCTTGCCTCACACCAGCACATGCACACCACTATGTGTCGGCTGATCTCTCACAGGCAAATGCTGTCGCTGAGGATAAACAGAGTTCCCTTTTGTTTGTTCTTGCCTTGCTTCAGGTTTTAGCGCCTGAGCTGGACCAGTGAAAACTAAAGAAGAAAAAAAGTCATTCTAGTAGTTGAAAACTTGCAGATTAAAACTAGAGATGCACGTTAGAGACTTGGCGATTTGCAGGAAATGCAAAAGGAAAATCAAAGTCTTGATGTTTCCTGAACGCGCCCGTGGGCACTGGTCCTAGATACTTGTGTCTCTCCTGTGCCTGGCACACCAGTGCAGTTGTTCTGCAGATCAAGTGGTGGTTGATCTGTGCTCTAATTGCTTTTCTAATGATCTGTTTACCTGAGAGAGATCAAAGGTTGCTCTGGAGCAGGAGGCACAGGGTTCTCTGTCCATTCCCTTGAGGCTTGAGCATCTCCTATGAGCTGTTTCAGTGCAGGAGAAAGAATACCCTTTTCCACTGTAATTACAGACTCTGATAATTACGTACCAAACTAGATCTTAAGGAACTGAAAAGAAACCGAACCAATTCTGTAACCTGCTCCAACTCCTCTCCCACCTTTGTTTTTCTCCTTAATAAAAGCCAGATATGGAATTAAATTTCTGTCCTTGAGCAATGCAGATGTTTCTGTCAGTCCTTCTGCAGGAGAGGCTTTGGAAGATGACTTTGGGTGCTTTTGCTCCCAAGGAACTTAACTATTTTCTCTAACAGCTCCTCTGCCTGAATCTTGGCTGAAAATGGAGCTAAGAAGTCCTGTTTCCCTCCTGCTTGGTTGGGTGTCACGTCCCTGTAACAACTGCTATTACCCAACACCAGCGACTGTTCTGCTGCCCAACGGACCTCCAGAGCATTTCGCAGCAGCCACTGGTTCTCCAAATTACAGCAGCTGCCACATTGGTTGCAAAACAAAGCTTGTTGGCCTCAGCATTGTGCATATAAGTGTGTTTTCCACCCAAAGCTGCAGTGCAACGTTCCTTTGGCCAAGAGATGCGATGGGACAGTGCTGTAAGAAACCCTGACAGGCTGTTAACCCAGATGGTGGGTTCTTCTGAACCAGGTGGTTCTTCTGACTTTATAACAGAGGGTGGTCTGTTCTGCTGCCCAACGGACCTCCAGAGCATTTCGCAGCAGCCACTGGTTCTCCAAATTACAGCAGCTGCCACATTGGTTGCAAAACAAAGCTTGTTGGCCTCAGCATTGTGCATATAAGTGTGTTTTCCACCCAAAGCTGCAGTGCAACGTTCCTTTGGCCAAGAGATGCGATGGGACAGTGCTGTAAGAAACCCCGACAGGCTGTTAACCCAGATGTAAAGGTGGTTCTTCTGACTTTATAACATAGGGTGGTCCTGATGGATCCAAGTGAAGTCCCAGATGACACCTTGCGAGCTAACAGATCTTGAGAAAAAGCATTTGTGTTTGACATGGTTTTTGATCACAGAGCAACCCAGGTAACATCCTTCCCTTTTTTTAACCAAAAGGCTTAGTATTAGAACTGTTTTTCCTTTAGTCAGAGAAGCGGGGAGATGTGCAGCGTTCACTCTGCTTCTCCCCAACATCAGCACTCCCCAGTGCCGCACACCTGAGCAGGGGTGAAGTTTTGTCTCCCAAAATGAACGAGGTGATTGTCACTTTATTTGGCTTTATTGCTCACATCCTTCTTCCCAGTGCCTCTCTTGGCTCATGAAGCGAGCTCTGGTGCCCTCACTGAGCTGATTCTGCGGACATGATAGGTGCAGTGCGAGAATTTCCTCAGCACCTGTATTCTGCCATCACCATGGTGTGACTGCAGCCTTGCCTCTCACAAATAATTCAGCTATCTTTGCACTCTTTCATGTGAAACTTCAGCATAGCACCCTTGTTCCTATCTATGACATTTTTGGAGGGCCAGTGGCACATCTCAATAAAGGATAAAGTCAGGGAGAGAATTTATTCCCACCTTCAGCAGACACAAAGGAAAAATAAAGCATTCTATGTTCGGAGTCCAAAAAAATAGTCATATTTAAGGACATTTATTTTAGTAAGCTCCTGAATCTTGCCTGCCTTTAGAAAATTCAATAAGCCTCTGTGCTTTTCTGCTCATTTTGAAGATTTGTCAAAATTCAAATGGCTCACAAATCATTCCAAAGCCCAGAAAATTTGTAAAATATAGTGAGAAAATCATAGGGAATGCAATTAGGTATAGATTATTTGGACAGCTGTTGTGCCTGACCAAAAATGTATGCTTTTTTGACTGAATTAGGAGGAGGTATACATGTCCACGACCAAAAGCTTGATAGAAGCAGTCATTTCTGGCTACAATGCAACTATTTTTGCATATGGTCCAACAGGTAAAGTAGTCCCTGTAGCTGTAGTGTTCTAGATGAATAAAATGTATCTGTACAAACCAGAAATGAACTGTAATGCAGATTAATTGCTTACTGTGAGGATGAGACTGAAGCATTAAAATACCATTCTCACTGGGAAGTGTGGAGCTCCCTTAAATGCTGAAGTAACTGCGAAGCTGTGCTGTTTGAGAAGTCAATTAATTGGGGTGGGATTCAGTGGAGACAAATCTTCCCATTAAAAACAAGGAGGAGATGAGGGCATGTGTAAAACACTGATGACTGATCTCAGGAGAACAGATGTAGCTGTAGAAAGCACTTACAGACTATATGAAAATATATTTATGCTCTAGCTCTGAACACCTAGGTGAGCAGTTAACATACCCATCTGCAAGTCCTCTTCCTACTCGTTTGGGATGGCACATGCCATGCTTTTCCTGAGGCAGTGTCACTGTGGGATCAGGAACAGGAGTAACTGAAGAAAGTTTGGGGATGAAGGACAAAAATCAGTAGGAAAGCAGGCTTCATTTGTTGTGGAAACTTGTTCACGTGGAAGTTGGACTTTGCTGCTCTTCTTTGTTTCTTAACAGGAGCAGGAAAAACCTACACGATGCTAGAGATGGACTGTGAGTCAGGGATTTACATCCGCACTCTTGAGGACATCTTCAAGGCCCTTGAAGCTACCACCAAGGAGGTGGATTACAGGGTCTCCATGTCCTACCTGTAGGTGAAGTGTGTGTGTTGCCCTGGATTCAGGCTATGTGGGAATTCAGCAAGCCCTTGGGAGTGGAGCGTCCAAGTCTGCCCGCCGCATGGCACTCCCCTTGTGTTGTGCAGCTTGAGTCTTCCCTTCCACCCCAAAGAAACACAGAATCAACTCAACCCTCTTTGCAGATTGAAGGACCCAATGCTTGTCTCACACCAACCCCTTGCTTCTTACCCATGGTTCTATAATGAAGTGATCCAGGACTTCCTGAACCCATCCTCAGGGTTCTTAGACCTGAGGGAGGACCCCAGAAACAGCATCTAGATAGCAGGAATTACACAAGTCTGTACTACAAATGCTCAGGAGGTACCAGGGGCTACAGTCCATGGTGAGGAGATTGTGCTCGCATGCAACAGTGCTTTAAAGTCTTTTTGATACTTTCCCATTGCCTGTACCTTACTCAGTAGCCAGGACCTTGGTGGAGCTGGATTAATGTGATGAATTGTATGGAAATGGCTGGTCCTGCTAGCTCTGCTTCCCCAGGGTGCATCCTGCTTTGCTGGAAGGACAGAAGTGCTTTGATTTGTGTACATATCTGTTGACAAACCATTTGGAGAGGGAGAAGAAATAAAGAAACCCCCTTGAGCCCCATTGATGTGCACTTCTACGTGTGCCTTGGACATAAGATAAAGATGCCTCCCAGGAAAACAGCCCCAAACTCAACAAACCCATACTTCCAAACTGGGAGATGTGGGGAAAGTCAACAGCAAAACCCCTGTTAGCATGAGTGGGAGCAGTGTTTGCCTGGGCCCCAGGTGAGGGGTTCAGTCTGCTGCTGGTTGTGCAATGGCTCTGGTAGGGCTGTACATCTCTGCGTGCTCTTTTGTGTTGTTCAGATCATGCAGCTGCTGATGAAAGGAAACAAGCAGCACACCCAGGAACTCGCTGCTGCCAACAAGACGTTCTCCTGCTCCCACGTGGTGCTGCAGGTGACGGTGATGCAGAAAAGCCGAAGGGAGGCGACCAGCGAGGAAATGAGAACTGGAAAGCTGTTCATGGTTGACCTGGCAGGGTCAGAGAGAGCAGCCCAGGTATGGCTGGAGCTCAGCAGCTTTTGAATCCCCTGGTCTGCCGCGCAGGGTCTGCATTCCTGTCCTCACCTTGGGGAAGCCACCAGCACTGTGTGTTCCTCTGTTGCTTTAAAGACAGCCTGAAAAGACAGACAAAAGTTTGATGACACTGGTAATACCTTTTATCAGACCAACCAATTGGAAAAATGTAAACCAGCTTTTGGGTGCAGCCTTTTCTCAGGTCTGAAGAAGCAGCAGCAAATATCACATCTAAATTGAAGCTGAGGTCTGTAAGGCAGGGATTGGCTGGGTTGTCAGAGAGAAAGCTGATACCAGTGGAACAGAGGGATGCTGGTGGGTGGAAAATAATGCAGCTGGCTCTTATGGGAAGGAGGAGATGCTGGAACTCAGAGAGGTGATTTGATTGAGAAATACATACCCCATATTTCTGCTGAGACTAGGAATTCTGGAGTGATGTAGTTATACATCTTAATATCTGAAATAATCTTTAGAAGATAAATAATAGCAGTCTTTTAAACACCAGGAGCTCACAGCTGGGTCATGTTTTCCATGAAAGAAATGAACTCCTAGCAGCACCTCTGTGCCTCAGAGTGGGGTTTAACCCTGCACTTTCAGGTTGATTTTGCAGGAGGCGTTGCTTTGGCATCCAAACCTTGACCCCAGCGATGCCACACACCCTCCCCAGGCACAGACCCACTGTTCTGAAGCCTGTGCTTTGTCCATGTGCCCAAGTCCCTCCATCCCTGTCCTCCCAACAGACTCAGAACCAGGGCAAGAGGATGAAGGAAGGAGCCCACATCAACCACTTGCTACTGGCTTTGGGCAACTGCATCAACGCTTTGAGTGAGAATTGGGGGAGCTGGGCCCAGTTTGTCAGTTTTCGGGACAGCAAACTCACCCGCCTGCTGAAGGTATCGTATGCTGGGGTCAGCAACGAGCTTGGTGTGTCTGCTGCTGGTATCACCACCCAAATCAGACCGGGCTTAAGAAATGATCCTGGAATATCTCTGTGCATTGTCTTCATCCAACTTGAAATGCTCCTCCAGATCTTGAATAAGCCTTCAATGCAATCAGGGGTTGACTCAGTGCTGCCTCTATAATTATATGTTGTCTTGTGATCTGTGCAGTTAAGGAAAGACCTCCTACAGAGTTAAGGAAATGCTATAGATTTGAGTTGTGTGTCTCTAAGTTTACAGATTATGTGTTTTGGGTTTTGTTTGTTTGTTTGCTTGTTTTAAATGCACTTATCGCCTTTGAAAGTTTCATTCCTTCTACAAGATTTGGCTGAAATTGGCCAATAAATCTGGATGTTGTTGGGGTAGGAGGAAGAGGGGCTGAGTGTTACTGTGCTGTCATAAGTCGTCTTTTCCTTAGGAAATCATAAATGTTGCAGACAGGCTCTTTGCTACACTGGTTATTTTATGGATCCTTTACAACTTCATTTATGAACCTTACCTCAAGCCTTGGTGCTGAGCTCCCACTGTCACTGCCTGACAGATGTGTTTCATAGAGGATGGTGGGAAGGAGAAGGGATGGAGGAAAAGGCTGGCTTCTGTTGTGAGCAGCATTGAGAAGCTGCCAGCCTATTTGTGGAAATTGCGATTTTCTTGCAAAAATTCTTTTGTAGAAAGTTAATTAGTTATTGATTTTGCAGTTGATGGAGAGAGGGCCTAATAAATGGTCTTTTACCAGCACTTCCTTCACTCTTAATTGGGATTCTCCACCAGAATCTCAATGAACCATAAGGGTACCCAGCCACAGTGGTTACCACCAAGCACAACCCCTGTGTTGTCCATACTGACCTCATCAACACTGCATCCCTCTAGGACTCATTGGGGACAACAGCAGGACTGTTATGATTGCTCTTATCAGCCCAGCCAGCACCTCCTTTGAAGAGTCCTGAATGACCTTGATCTACACCTACAGAGCAAAAAACATCAAGACACAGGTAAATAAGCAAGCAACTCCCAAGGGGGTGGGCATTAGAGATTAAAAGCCTGCAAAGTGGAAGCAGAGGATGTAATGGATGAAGGGAGAACAAACTTCAGGAGAGGGCAGTGTAGGAGGGTGTAGAGGCTCGGTGTGAGTGATAGAAGAAAAGCAGGAGAAGGAAACAGTGGAAAATGAATTATGTGGGACTTGGATGAGAAGAGGAATATGAAGGTCAAAGTAGGGGAGCAGGATCATGGAAAAGCAGAGGATGATGTGCCTGGTACAGACCTGAGTGCAGAACATAGGGAATGGTGGTTGGACGATGACTGTTGAGAGGACAATGTACAGGGAATGTCCCAGTGGGGATGCTGGGCCTGGAAGAGGGAATGCAGAAATGAGGAATAAAATGGAGAGTTTACAATTTCCCCACTCATGAGGAGAAATTCTTCCCCATCATAGGATTCAGTGTCCCTCTAACTAAAAGCATAGCTTTGTTGGCAGCCATTGTACCAGTAATGGACCATGGGACAAATGCTCACGTATTCTGGCTCACCAGGTAAAATGTAACCTGCGAAACATCTCCTACCACATCGACCAATACATCAGCATCATCACGGACCTCCGCAGGGAGATCAAACACCTAAAGGAGAGGGTCAAAAACCAGGGGAAGGAGAAAAGTACAGTCAGCACCAACCTCGGGAATCTGCAAGGTAGAGCCAGGAGCAAGGATTGTTGTGGAGTATCCAGAGGGAAGGGAGCTGGGGCAGGAGCTGTGGTAGCACTTGGTGGGCCTCTGTGCAGACGTAGCGGGGGGAAGCTGGTTCAACAACGCTTGTAGAGAAACAGAGCGGAGAACAGAGTCTGATGGGGAAATGAAGTCGTTTTCCTGTGTGAGCCTGTCTCTGATGTGCTGTGTGATGCTGGACAAAACATTCAACTTTCTCAGCATTAAAATGTGTTAAATTTCACAAGCCTGCCCTTGAAAAGAGTTTTGACATCAAGTGGTGGCATTTGCTGTGGGAAGTTCTGACTCTTACAGAGACGTGACCGAGTTTGTAGTCTGCGTCACCATGGGCTCTGAGGCTGTGTCAGGACACGGAGCTCTCTTGTACGGTTCATTACACTTAATTAAAAAAGAATATGGAGGGGGGCTGGGCAAAGCTTTTAAAACATTGATCGTTCTGCCCTGAGGATTGTTCCTTTTGTCAGCGAATCTGGCAAGGAATGAAATAAAAATAGTCAAGTTCTCTGACAGACAAGACACGGGGTACAATTGGTCTCTGCTACCAGTACCCAAGGTCATTTGTAGGTAACAAGCACAGAAAACTGATACCTTTTCCTTTTTGGTGGATGGAAAGGGGGAAGAGATGTCCCTGTAATACAGTATCCTCTTAATAGTCACAAAAGCAGTAGCAGTGAAACCTATTTGTTGCTAAAAATACAATCATAAAAATATATCAGATTTCTTAAGCACATGATTAACTTCAAGAGACTGCAAAATAAACCAGTCCTATAAATGAACACCTTTTTACACACGGACTGAGTGGCTTGGTCCCAGAGCAGTTCTGTGGGGACTTGGCAGAAGTTTACCTGGCCTAATGTCAGACCAGAAACATCTTCTCCTGCAGCAGAGAGGCACCAAGGCTCTGAGGCACACAGTGGCCGAGTAATAAACACCTTGCGGGCACGGCGGATGGGGGCTTTCAGGGGGCAAACGGAGATACAGCGCAGTCTGATGGAGCTGGAAAACACCAACGTTGAGCTGCACATTGATACCTGCAGGCACCTCCTCACCATCACGGAGTGAGTACCTCCTTGGCTTTCAGCACAGTTTATATGTGGACCTCCAAAATACCATGAGAAATGCCAATATCCCACAGTTCTCCCAACAAAAATGACAAAAGGATCATGCATGGTTTTGAGATTTATCGATGTGACAAGCGAAAACTTGGGAAGGTGGTGGTCTGCAAAAGGTACCCAGGGATCTAAGGGGCAGATTAAGTCCATGTGACTCTGAGCCTTAGATTAAGGTGCTATATTTGCAACGGGTGATTTCTGCTATCAAGAAACAGATCTCTAATCCCTCCTGTGCTTGTGAGGAGACTGCAGCCTGCACATGGTGCTGCACTGCGGTTCAGTTGTCTGACGTAGCTCTGTAAGACAAACAGCTATCTCTATCATAAAGTTATTTGTAAATGGTAGGTACCTCACCTTTATTTGGACCTTATTCTGGACTTGAGTTTTAATGGAAAAAACTGGATGGCAGCACAGGCTGGGACTGCTGGTCCTTGTTTGTGAAGTGTTGTCCATCCAGATGCACTGCATCTGGGCATAATTTCATGTCAGAGAAAGCAGCATCGTCACTTTCTTCCGGATAAACTATAAGTGAGGTCTCTGTAAATTTTATAATCTCTTAGGATTTGGTCATTTGTAGTTAAAACAGTCTTCAGGTCATTAAAGACATTTATCAAGTACCTGTGAATAGGCAACAATTTGTAATGAGGCCGGGAAAAGCTCTGTTCTCCTCTCTATGGAAAGGTCACATAGGACGCCTGTCTTAAAGACTTCCAAACAGGAGGAAGATAATTGTGCTCTTCTGCATGGTTCGTCCAGCTCCACAGCAACCTGGACTAATTATTTCTGCTGCTGTCATGGAAGAAGAAGTTGGACAGATACAATGAAGGGCTATGCATGGATCGCTAGAGTTGTGTCACCATGTCCCAGAAGTTCCTTTCTTTTTCTCCTGGCAGCTGGGAACAAGAGAAGGCTCAGGGTGCAGGCAAGTATGACAACCCAGCAAAGGAGGAGAAAGATGAACACACAGAGGAGGAGGACAGGGAAGTGGATATGGTAGGTTCACCTGAACCTCATGAAGTTACAGTAGCAAGAGGAGAGATCAACCTGCTGCTGGCAGAACAGTGCAAGACAACAGCCCTGAAAGTGAGGAGGTGAAGGTGCCCTCATGGTCACAGCTCTGACCTCTGCCCAGCAGGATGGCAGCAGCATAACTCAAGAGTTTCTTGTGGTTTTGGGCAGCTGGACACTTAACTACCTTGGGATGCCGAAGGAAGCAGCATGGGATAGCTGATGTTTGCATCCTGCCTCCGTCCCTGTGCTTTTTAGGATGAGGGGAAAGCACCCACTGGACTTGCACACCCATAAGTGAGCTAATTCTTCTCATTTCCCCTGACAGGGACATTTTGAGGGTTTGTCACTCACTGGTTGTTCAATGGTTTGGTACTTTTGGTGATTATTTTTTTGGTAGCTAATGTTAATGTTTGTGAGTTCCTCTAGGCAAGGACTGTTCATCTGAATATATATGTGCCATGACTGAAACATGTTGGTGGATAGTAGAATAAGCAAAATACTTTTTGTAGATGTTGCTTTAGCCTCAGCATGAAGGACATAGCAGAGGATTGCTCAGATGCCTGTGTTATCCCAAGAAGCTGAGCTGCCTTGACAAACCCCTATCTGTCTTTTTCAGACAGAGCTGGAGCAGCACTTAGTAAATGCCAAGGAAAAAGCTTCCCAGATGGAGGAGTTTTTCCCCAGACAAATGGCCAGTGAGGATCAGCAAGAGGTGCTAGGGCTCCTCTGCAGACCCCATGAGCTTGAGCTTGGCAACACAGAGCTGCAGGCAAATACCCTGTACAAGCAGAATCTGTTGTGCCAGAAAGATTTTGTGATCTAGCAACGGCAGCAGCACATGCTACTCCGCAAAGAAATTATTCAGCAGCAGCAGATGCTGATAAAAGGTAAAGCAGCACCTTTGCTCCTGGTCCATCACTATCTCCAAGCTTTGTTTTCTGATGGTAAAGTGGAGAACAGTCCACCCAGAAAACCTGGTCTTGGAAGTCATGACTCCACCATTCTCAGCTGTTTCTTTTTAACTCTTCCTCCCCACCTCTGCTCCAGCCCAGAACATCCCTGTCCCAAAGACACTGGTGAGGTTACACCACCTGCACCTTGCTGAGATGGAGGAGGGGGTGCTGAACGGCCTGCTTCTGCTACATTCAGTGATATCTGGCATGCTCAGAGTAAGGCAGAGCAGACCCTTGTGCCGTCCATTCCTCTCTGTGTTGTGTCACATTTGAGAGAGAAAACTGGCTTGGTGGCAAACAGAAAAGCAAAGGTTAGATGGCCATTTCACTCAGCACCCTGGAACAGGAGGGAGAGTTAGGAGCTCATCAATTGTTTTGTAGTCATGGCTCCATATGGGAGATAAAGAAAGGCAAAGCGTTTTGACTGTGTCTCTGTACATAAAAGCTGTTATAACAGTATTTCAGATGAAATATAATGTCTTCCAAATGTTTTAAAGTGCTTTGAAGGGAGAAGTATGAAAGCTTTGAATGAAAAGCAAATTATGCTGCAATTTGCTTTGATTTTTTAGCAGAAACCAACAGGTGTTGTTGCAGGAAAGATGACTCTCAGGCTGCGTTCCCCCACCTCTCTAGACTTGCATAGGAAAAAGTCACCTGCAGACATTGCTGCTGCTCCACTGAGTCTGGAAACTGCTGCCAACACCAAAAACATCTCCCTCATCGCAGCCAGTCACTGTTCCCGAGCCCAGCACAGAAACTCTGGCAGCAAAGTCCCCTCAGCCCCCTTTTCTGAGGAGGTTATGCTTGAACTGAAGTATCTGGAGGCCAATTCCACCCCAGATCGTCAGAGGAGAGACAGGGCACATATTGGGGGTTTGGTGTTGGAGCCTGTGGGTGGGAGCCAGCTGTGCTTTCCAGGCAGGGGAGTGCTGAAGAACAGGAGAAACCAGGAGATGTCTGCTGAGCTGACAGCCGGAAAGAAAAGATCTCACTCTCTCAAACCAAATTTCCACAGGGTAGGTCCTTCATGCTTCTTTCTAAAGGGGATGGGTTGAGCAGAAGGCATGGATCCAGTGGAGCGAGGGTGGTTTTTAAATACAGTAAAAGGAACATAGTACAAACTGCATGACAAGTAAGTTAAATATATTTATTCTTCTGTAACATCCTTGACCTTCTGCCTAAACAGCAAGCTAAGCCAGTCATGTGGGAAGGGAATCTTTCTGGTACAACGTGGCACCAATCAGAGGTGCAAGACATTACCACTGAGGTTAACTCAACTTGGTGCCTTTCAGATCTCAAAAGCTGAGCCTTGGACTCCCTCAAGCCCCAGTACAGACAAAGCTTGTGAGAACCACCTGCGCCAAGCTAGACTCTTTCATCAGTTAAAAGCTGCAAGCAGCATATCCATGGCCACAAAGGTCAACGTTCCCTTCATCTGCCATTCAGGTAGGGACCAAAGAGCCACTGGTGACATCCTGCATCAGCTGTGTTCAAAAGAAACAAGCCAGAGTAAATGCTAATGATCAGAACTGTTAGTAATCTAATCTAATCATTTTTTAATATAATCTAGGCAGCTTTTGATGGGTAAGAAAGCATATCCTTTGTAGACCACAATATTCTCTGTAATCTAGGGGTTGGAACAAGTTGCTGATCTCAGACACTTTCACATCAAACCAAGCCTCAGCAAGGAGACCAAGACAGGACAGGCTGACCACGTCAGCTGCAGTTGTTTTGCTTTGTGCAGACACACAAAGCCAGGATGAGTTTAGGGGAACTGGATACTGAAATCCTACTGAAATGTAGCCAGAACTGTTCCCCGTTCTGGCAAGGGGTGCTTACTGATGTTAATTAGAGGTTTTGTTTGTTCGCTTTGTTTTACTAAAAATTGTTACCTTTCAATCTACAATGCTATATTTTGGCTAGCTATTAGCAACCCATGCATTGCAAAATGTTGTTAAACCGTGCTCCACTCTCCCTGTTTATAACGAAGCTCTTCCTGCCTTTGACAGAGGGCACTCCACTAAGGTGCTGCCCAAAGGCAATGCTCCTGTAAGCACCACCCAGCAGTGCAACACTGATCACCTCAAAGGATGAGTCCTACAGAAGCAAGTCAAGGGTGCGTATGTGAAATACCAGGTTGGCTGGGTTGGAGGGCACTGCTATATCCTTCAGCACTTGCTCTGTTGCAATCTGAACCTAAAGAGCTGTAAACACAACACAGACGGTTTGGTTGGGAAAGCAGTCACATGGGTAGGGGTTTTACAGCCAAGTTTTTAGCCTTTTTTTTTTCTGCAACAGATGACATGGGCAATGTTCCAGAATGAGTTACACTGCATCTTCCTCTTAGCCAAAAATAACCTCTTAAGAAGAGAAAATAACATTTTCAGAGGTGTTCATAATCCTAGTCTAATCCATATGTGAAGTACCAAGTTTAATCTGAGTTAGCCATGTGACAACACGCTGCTTCCATTGAAAGTGTCACCTTGGGATTTTTCTTAAGGCAAGGATGTGCAGATCCTAGTGCCTCTGCCAAACTCGCCCATCCGCAGCCCATGGCAATCTGTCTCTTCCCCACTTAGGCTGGCAATGAAACTCAAATGGAAGCCTGAGAAACTTGACTGAGTGTTTCATCTTCCCTCGCTTGCAGGGCCTGCAGATGGTGCCAGCAGCCGGCAGAAGCAGCAGCCAGGTGCCCGCTTGGGGAACCAGCTGAGGACTAAGTAGAAGTTACTGGGGGAACAAGACTCCCTGTGGCCCCAAGGGATGGCAATTTTGAGACTGCTGAAAGTCAGGGAAGCAGGTGCAGGTGAAGTGTACCTTAAAATGCATTTTAGCTCCTGTGTTGCGATGCTGAAAAGCAGAGGGAAGGCGAGCAGGGGGAGAGGGACCTTGCACCTTGTAGATTATTTTTTCCACATCCCTACTGCAAGTCTTTCCCCTCTGTACTGTGCGCTTTAGCTGTTAGCTTCAGTTTAAGACAAATGGGCTGTTAACAGAGCCCAAAAGAGGAAAACCTCATTTTCCCAGCAGTCTTCCCTTCCCAGAAGATGTCAGCATGGAGCCCAAGCCACCTTCCCTCCCGGGGCAAAAGTGTGGATGCCACCCATGCACACAAAACACTTTCTGACTATTAAAACCAAATGTAAATGCCTGAGAAATAGTTTCCCCTCTCTTCCCCGCTGTCCCTGTGTGTTGTTGTGAAGCTGGGAGGTGTAACGTGTGCCTGGAATGCTGTTTGCGTGAGCAGATGTTTGGCAGTGTGAGCAGCAGTGATTGCTCTGAGCTCTTTTCCACCTACAGAGTGTTTCAGACCCGACTGCAGCCGGTAGAAGCAGCATGGTGACAGGTAAAAACCCTGGTAAGAGCTCACCTGGAGGTAAACTATGGGAAGGTGTTTTTCTTTTCAGAACAAATGTCTCCAGCCAACAGCCTTTTCCATAAGGAGCTTTTTAAAAGTATTTCCCCTGCTTTTTAAATATGCCTCAAATAAATCGGTTCTGGTCACAGCACTGAATAAATGGAGACTCCGTGCCCCAGACAGGAGGGGCTTCCCTTCTACGTCTGCTGAAGTATCTAAGATAATCTCAGGTGGGTTCATGCATTTTTTTCCAAACGGATGAAGAACCTTTTTTACAGCTGCAGCACTTGCAGAGAAGTCTCCTTTCTGACCTGCTGTGTGACACCGAGCATGCTGCTGTCCCTCTGTGCCTCTTGCTTTGGCTCCTGTCAAGATGAAGGATGGCTCACTCCAGGGATGAGAGAGCTTAAATTACTTGTATTTATAAAATGTGTTTTAAACCCCTGAAGTGGGGGTGCAATACAAGCATGCAAGCTGGCATAAGCAAGCGGCCAATTTTCTTTATGAAACAAAAAGTAGGAAGAGGTGTGATTGCGAAGTAAGAAGGTCAGGAAAACTTGTTCCCTGGGGCTGACTCTTTCACATAAACATAGATGTAAAAAAAGGACACACAGATAAAATAAGCACAGACTGTGTGTAAAACAAACCTGTGCCAGCAGATCTTGAGCCAAGCCTCTATTTACAAGACCTCACGTGACCTGCAAGCACTGAAGGACCGAAAATGAGGGAAAATGGAGTTTTCCAAGTGTATACATCTCCACCAAATACCTTTGGGCTGAATCACCATGAAAAGTTGCAGTGTTCAGAGCTGCTTCATGCAGAGTGAGAGATTTGAGCCGAATGCATCGGTTTGAGGCAGTATCTCTGAAGGGAGGTTGTGTAACACTGTTTGATAACTTGCCATGACTCTTGTGAAGAGTACGGAGCTGCGTGATGTGCTCATCTCTCTGTCTGTAAAACCTACATTTGAAGTCTGTTAATAAACATAAAAGTTGGGGATTGAGATTTCTGAGCTGGAATCTGTAAGTTATCATTTGTAGCTTTTATAATTGCTGGAGGTGAGGCTGCAGCCCATCACCTGCACAAAGTAGGACCATGCTCATTTTCAGCTCTGGACTAATGGCTTTTTGATTTGATCCTTCTTGATCACAGAAGAACAGCAAAAACGGAGCTCAAACTTTTCTGGGCTTTTCAAACATTATCTCCTAGCCTTGCTGTATCCAGTTATCTATACTTTGCTTGTAATAAAGACTGCTGGGCTAGAACCCAAAAAGCTGGATTTTCTTCCACAAAACAGCTTGAAACTGCATCTGTGAGCTCCTGCAAGCAGCAACGTTGGGTCCTGGGATGCTGCCAAATCTGAGTTACCACCATATCCGTTGCTAACTCTTCCCTGTTCTCTGTTGTTCCTGGGGCAGGGTAGATCAGGCACTGGACACGGGTCACCTCTGCAGCCTCTGAGCCCCTCCAGTCTGCAGGGAAATAAAATACCCACTCATAGTGTGGTGCGAGTTCAGCACTCATTTAAAAATTAGTTTTAGGTTAAACTTTCTTTGCTTAATTGCTTGAAGGGGGGTCTGGCAACGCAGCCCCATCTCGGAGAGCTCTGAGGAAAGAGTCATCTCTCCAGCTTTCGCTACCCATGGATTCCTCCAGTGGTCTCGGTTTGGCTGTGGGGAGGTGCCGGGAGCTGCTGTCCTTTCGCTC
>NW_010184569.1:0-6278 GCF_000695765.1 Mesitornis unicolor | reverse complement strand
TCTCTGCTATGTATTTGAAAAAGCTCTTTATATACTCTGCCATGTGTACTTTCATTATACTCTTCTATGTATACTCTCATTATACTCAAATACTCTGCTATGTATTTGAAAAAGAAGAAGAGGAAATGAGGGTGAGAGACCAGAAGATCCCACCTCTGATGAAACATAAAATAATTGGCATTACTACTGTTTCTGAGAAGACTGAGACAAAACCACAGTCAAGATGTAGGAAGGTTTATGGAGCAAAACTGCAATGTGTAGCCAGTAGTAGCCTTTGCTTCTGGGAGCAGAAACAGCTTGCGTGGCTTTGACAGACAGATCCCATCACTTGGCTTTCATGAGGACAAATTATCAGAACCAGGCCAGCTTTCATTATGTGAGTTTGTGGATTTTTATAGTACTTAGTATTGTAGCGGGCTGGCCCAGGAAGAAAGCCGAGCAGTGGATATGATCGTAAATGATTTTCCCATAACTTCCTATTTTGGCCAGTATACAGAGTAGGTAGTAACAACTGGAGCCTCTATTGGAGGAAACAAGAAAAGAGAACCTATTTATTTTTCTGTTTCACTGCAGAAATTACAGTGACAATCTAATACTACTTGCTGAAAAATAAGTCAGTCTTGGAAAAAAAAAGGGGAAAGGAGATTTACTTTAGTTTTAAATTGTTTCAGTGAGTTCATACTTTCAAGGATTTAATTGAATGGACATTTTGTGAGTTAACTACAGAGCTTTTTTTTCAGAAATATTTCACCTCATTTTCAAAAGACAATGTGCTGAAATATATAAATACAGTTACATCTTCATTGTTTTGTTAGGAAAGTGAAAGCAACACCAGCAAGAGTGAGAGAAGCTGGGAAAGTCTGGTACAGAAAGTCATTGTGCAAGAGAGTATTTGAAGAACCTAAGACTCAACAAATCTCGAATGCTTAATTGGTTATATTGAATTGATTTGCATACATCAACCACTTTTAAGGTTACCTTTGTATTAATCAAAAGAGTAACAAATTAAATTTGCTGTAGTTGAGAGGATTTAATATACAAGTAAAGAACCTGATATTGCAAATCCTTCAAGAATGGAACTCTCTTCAGGTCAGAATGTGTTGTATATGGCAAGGGTGTTGAACATCTACAGTACTTCTTTCAGTCTGTAACAAGAAGCCTGTTGGGAGAGCGTTCTCATCAGGGAGCATACCGTAAAGCAGAGAGTTACAAAATTGCTTCAGAGATAATGCCTCTGTTTCAATCAGGGTTCTGACCTGCTGTTTGAAGGAAACTGTGTTTTATAGTTACTTTTTATTCTCTCACTTGTTGGGACAAGGCCCATGAAGCAGAGATGCAAAGGTTTGTTTACTGGCAATTTGCCTCTTTCTAGGCTTTTAATAAAGGTAACCAAAAGATTAGATTTCCACTTGGGTTTTTTTGCTGTTCCTGTCCTTCTTCCACAAAAAAGATTTTCCATCACTCAGAGGGAAATGGCCTGCACCATTCACTTCACCTCAGTAGTTTGAAGTCAATAACAACCTTTTAAAGCTGTGGATCCAAGTAAAATTACAAGTTAATCACACGGATTTCTCAATTATACTTGTGGTCTACTTTTCAATTTGAGTCTAAAATAATTAAAGCAGAAGGTCACCACCTATGAAATGTAGTTTGCCTAAACACAAATTTTATCTGTAAGTTTTTTGTTACCGTTACATTAAGTCTACTGTGTAAATGGAAACGAAATAATGCGAAGACCTTACATGACATTTACTGTAACTCCTCTCTAATTTTGCTGATTAAATGAACTGGTTTTATCCTTTGTGGTGTTCTCATCCAGGATGAAGAGACGTAGCATTCAAAGGCACAGCTTTCTCACCTAAAGCATCTGTGAGGTATTGTGCATGAAAACATTCTGGAGAAGCTGGAGAGTTACAAAGCACTTTATGCCAAAAGGCACAAGCTTGTTAGCTTTGAATATGTTTAGTTTTAGGAGAACACATTCAAAGAAAAACTTAGGTTTGCAGAAGACTTAAAAAAAAAAATCTGTTCGTATTTTCTCATTATAGGGGTGTGTTGTGGACTCATCCTTTGCTACAAAGAAAAAAGTTGGAGCTTTCCTTAAAGCTGTTCTATAGCACAATTTTAATCCTACAGCATTGCATCACACTAGCTTTAGAAAGTCCAATAGAGAGGATGAATGAAGTGTCCCTACCTCACAACAAAATCATGGATGTGGAGGGAACAGGGAAGAGTGAAGAAACCAATTTGAGCACTGAGTGCTTTGTGTAGCATCTGACAATATATTAAAGCCTTTGACTGAAATTAATCTATTCAGAAAACAGAGCTTAATGAAGTAGAAAAAAAAAAAAGTCCTCTTCTGTTATTGCTTAACATTTAACAATTCTCTCTAATCCTTTGTTGGAACATTGTTATATTACCAGAGGCATATGCTGCAGTTCTAAAATCCTGGTTTTGCTGGTGTGGAAAGAAACCCAAATGAAAGAATCCAGAACAAATTTTTACTTTACCTGCAGCAGCTGACACAAGTATTAAATCCTGCATCTGTTCATTTTGGCTTAAGACTAGGAAAGTTCGGAGTGTATCATGGCAGTTCTGCAAGTCTCACCAGGGATACCTTAGTAGTGATGTGCACAGGGAAAACTGATCCTGTCCTTAGTATTAGAAACAGGGGCAATGGGAAATGGAAAGTCCATCTGTTTTGCATTCCTGTACATTGATATAGTGGATGAGGGAAAGACTGTGGATGTAGCGTACCTGGACTTTAGTAAAGCCTTTGCTGCAGCTTCATGCAGCATTCTGCTGCAAAAACTGGCTGCTAATGGCCAGGACAGGCATACCTTTTGCTGGGTAAAAGAGTGGCTACATGGCCAGGCCTGAAGAGTGGTGGTGAATGGAGTTAAATCCACATGGAGCCCAGTCACAAGTGATGTTCCCCAGGCTTCAGTGTTAGGGCCAGTTCTGTTTAACATCCTTATCAACGACCTGGATGAGAGGATTGAGTGCTCCCTCAGTAAGCTTGCACATGACACTAAGCTGAGTGGAAGCATTGATCTGCTTGAGAGTAGAAAGGTTCTACAGAGGGACCTGGATAGGCTGGATCAATGATACAGGCTTGAGGAGCAGTGCTGCAAAGCTGCTTGGCAGAGAGGGATCTGGAGGTGGTGGTTCACAGTCAGCTGAACATGATCCAGCACAGGTCGCCAAGAAGGCCAATGACATCCTGGCTTGTATCAGAAAGTGTGACCAGCAGGACCAGGAAAGTGATTGAGGTGCTGGAGTGTGTCTAAAGAAGAGCAATGAAGCTGTTGAAGGGTCTGAAGAACAAGTCTTAAGAGGACTGGCTGAGGGAGCTGGGACTGTGTAGTTAGGAGGAGAGTGACAGGAAACCTTACTGCTCTCTACATCTACCTGAAAGGATGTTGTAGCAAGGTGGGGTCACAGAAAATCACAGAATCACAGAATGGTAGGGGTTGGAAGTGACCTCTAGAAGTCATCATGGTCCAACCCCCTGCCAGAGCAGGATCACCCAGAGAAGGAAAAATTTATTCACTGAAAGGGTTATCAGGCACTCAAACAGGCTGCCCAGGGAAGTGGTCATTTCACCCTCCCTTTGGCTTTGGCAAACTGTATTATTGTTCACTTGGTTTAATTCGCAGGTTAGTAATGATTAGTAATGGTTCCTGTCACAGTAACAGAAGTTTCTGAAAGGTATTTTGTGGTCATTCAATAGATTTATTGCCACCTCAGCTAAGTATATAAAAATAAAATATTTTTCCTGTAAGAAAGTTATAACTTTGCCTGTGATTCAGCTTTGGTTTGGTTGTCCTTTATATGATTTAAAAACAATGGTCATTGGTCCCTGACTTACATGTATATTGCACTGTATGAAGTCACTACTACCATGATGGTCCAGACTGACATCACAAAGCATGATGCTACCCACAGTACAATACTTGCTCAGTATTTTGTTTAGTCTCTAGTGGAGGCTGGAAATTCTAATACTATAGTGAACTCCTCTGCTCTGCATATTGTGCCAAGTTCTTATGTTGAAGACAGGAGCACAAGAAGTACCAGTCTAAATGCTTTTTCTGATTGATCTGAATTATGTTGCAATTTTATTAAACAAAGGAAGAATTCTGGTAAGTTTTCATAAAATAGTTACATCACATGTTGTCAAGTGTTGGATTTGCAAAGTAAAATTAAGAACAAAACTAGAAGCAAAGTATCATTCAGTAAGGTGTTCAGATAGGCTTCTGAAGAAGATACTGCCTAGATTAGTTTCTGAAGAGTACTGTCTTAACACAAGCAAACGACATTTCACAAGTGAGATACAAAATACTTATTGCCAAGTGGATCTGCACCCTGCAGTCCTTATTCAATGAAGCTCCATAGTTAACCTACAACTATCTGAATAAATTAGTTGGTTTAAACACAAAGACTCTTATCTGACCTTTCTGCTGACCCCCCTTAGTCTGACTTCTGCTTTTCCCATTCAGTTGTAGCAGTTCTTATTAAGGTCATTCATGAGACTTTCTTGCCAGAACGAGGTCCCACCTTCCTGCACTCTTCGCTTCACATCTCCTTTTTCTCTGTCTTTCTTCTGGTTAGGTTTCCTTTGCTTTTTACTGCTGAGACTGTTGTCCTGCTAATTCTCCTAACAGAATTGACAGCAAAGTCTTTCCTTGCTTGATCCTCCTCTATTGATATTCTCCAAATCCCTCTCAGTCCTTTCTCCTCGTTTTCTATATGATCATCCCTTGGGATTTCTGTGTCTGCTCCAGAGCTTCAGTTGCTACATACTTTAAAATGTACCGCTTCACAAGTAACAGAGCACTCTCTCATCTGGAAAACTGATTAATTCTACTGTTTATCTTGAGTCATATGTAGATGCTGGCTGCATCATGGCTAATTAAAGAAATTTTACCCATAGTTTTAACTCATAAGATGTTTAGAAGAGTTTGTTTTGTTACTCTGCCTCTAGCTGCAGTTCCCTTCTGCTTCCCACCTCCTTCTCTCCCCTCACAGAACCGCTTTGCCTCCCTCTCTTCCACACCTTTCGAGAAAGAATTATGAGTTAGTGAATTCTCATAAACTCAATGTCTCCTAGATTAGCAACTGAAGGATTTTTTAACAACCATAACAGACATTATTTCAGAAATATCTCTATTTAAATACTTTTCTACTAGAATCTTAAATACAATGCAAACCATTATCTTTATTAAAGGTTTATTTTATGGTGCATGGACACTGCATTTTAACCTTTAAATTCTGAATACTTCCTTCAGTAATGTTTACATTATTTAAAAATAGTCTGGCTAAATTCCTGTGTTTATTTTGTCCACCAGAAACACTTCCCAGTGAATAATGAGATATTCTGTTACATAAACGTAACTAATAATTGTAGGAAGATGTGATGGGTATTTTCAGAACATGGTCTGAATGAAATGAAAAGCACAGTAACTCATCCAATATACTTGTAAAGTAGTATGGCATGAATTGCTTACACTGTATAGTAATGTTTGCTTCTTAAGATTTTGGAAACAGATGGTGACTCACAGGCAACCCTGTCCTTCAAAGCACTGGGAAGGAATTCATTAGCCAAAAGCCATCTTTGTAATTGCTCAGCTGCTTTAAACTTTCCAAAATTATGATGACCTTACTTAATTTCTCCAACTATTATTTTTCAGAGAACTTGACATCTTCACTTCTTTAAAGCTGAGTATAAAAATGAACTGATGTAAAGCAGCATTCAAGCATATGAATTAAGCCTCTTGATACTTGATAACCTTTTCAGAAAGGTTAGATCTGATCCCTGTAGATGATGGAAGCCCTTTTAAAGCCTCATTTCTCATCTTCTCCTGAGAAGCAGTAATCTCAAATGTGCCATTTCCATTTTATTCATTTTACCCTGTTCTTCTTATCTGTACAAACACTAACTCTCTTCCTCAGCACAAGAACAACTCCACAACTTTTCTGTTAAAATTGAACATCATAAAAATAAGCCAGAGACTACACCCAGAATTTGTCTGATGGAGTATATATATTTAATAAGTAACTCCAGTGATGAGAACGGCAGTATCTGTCAAATGAGAAGTCATAGAGTCTCAAACAGAAATTATTTGCTGGAATTCTTCTCAGTTAATTCATAGGTGGGTGAAAGTGGCATTAGTGTGTCAAAAACTGGATTCCCACTTCAAGTGACCAAAGAAATCAGAGCTTACAAGCTTTGTGTATGTGGTGCCTCATTATAAAATCACAGAATCACAGAACGTTAG
>NW_010184568.1:36150-39973 GCF_000695765.1 Mesitornis unicolor | reverse complement strand
GGCCGGCCCAGCCCTAAACCACGACAATTTTATTTTGTATTGATTGTGTATATATATAGTACAATTGGATGACGTTATTAGAGGGTTTAGATCCAATGAACTAAGATAAATTAAAAATAACCTGATGCAAAAATCTTGTTTAAAATGTCAGACATTAGTACACAATGTAGTTCAGTGGGTGTAGGGTGGACCCTCAAAGTATTTTCTCACGTTCTAAGACAATCTTTCCTAAAGACACAGTGTCTGAACCTACTAAGTGAGTTATCAGTTTGGTTTTTTTTTACTAGGTTAATTATTTGTGCTGGCAAAGCGATTCATTGCCACAGTCAGCAGCACTTCGTTTAATCATGCCCTTAACCCCTGCAAGAACCCAAGTGCTGGCAGCTCAGCGAAGCTAGCGCAGCCCTGAGCTGGTTGCCGTCAAGCACACCTGCGTGCCATGCACTTGGGCACAGGGCAGCTCCTGGCTGTGGGTTAGGGACCTCAGTGGGGAAGCCTGGGGGAGATTGCCAGCACCCTTTTCAATGCCTAGTTGTGCAGGGAGAGAGCACTGGAGATTTCGTCTGGAGGACAGGTTTTGGCAGATCCAGCACTGGACATCAGTGGAGTGTTGGGAATGGCCAGATCCTCAGTGGTGACTCCACTGGTGCCAGGTCCAGGAGTGGGAGGGAGCTGCTGAGCTCCTTTGCCCATGCCCGCAGGCAGCTGGAGCAGGCGTGCTCACTCTCCAGGGCTTTTCTCTCAGTTCTGCCCTTCATCTCACCCTGTCCCTTCCTTGGCAGAAGAGTCTCAGCTCTGTCCTCATAGGCCTGAGCTTTTCTGTTTTGATATGGGAAGCTCAGGCTGCAGCAGGACGCCAGGAACAGCTATAAGTGACTGCATGAGCCCTTCCAGGCTCTTGTAGAGCAAAGGCAAAAGGTGAACTTAAATCGCTGCTGCAGGCACAATCTTCAGTCTCCTATCTTTGGGACTGTGAGAGAATGCTATTCTATCTTAGATAAAAGCAAAGACTTACCTGTTTTCAAGGTTGACTTCTTTAAATGATCTAACCTACAACCTTGCATTGTCCTGAAGCTGCTGGATGCCTTGCAACAGTCAGAATAGGGGAGGTATTCCAAATCTGTAGACATGTCAGCACATGGTTCCTAAGACTTTTTTCCCCTTTCCCCAGAAAAACTGAAGAAATGGAAAAAAAAAACCAACGTGTTTTCTGCAGAAAGTCAGGAATCAAGTGTTGCCTCTGATCTTGCCCTGAATAGTTTGGGTTGCTTGGCACTTGCTCTGTTGGATTCCTTGTTCAAAAACAACTTGACTGTTACTAAAGTACGTGTCCCAGTGGGTCACCCTGCACATTTGCGGGCTGACTTGTGTGCAGACTTTTTGGCCCATTACCTTTCTTAAGAGTTGCTAGCTACTGCCTCCAGACATCTGCCCTTCTACTCTTTATGTGCACTCCCCATGCCCAAGTCCATAAGAAGGGAGCTCAGCAGCCACTAACTCAGGTTTACAGGCACCATGTAGCTTTTCAGAACTGAAGTAGCAGAAACTTTTAAGAGTAGCACTGTCCTGCTCCTCCCTCCAGGGCTTGAAAGTCTGTTTCACCAATGTGTTCAGAGACCAGGCAGTCAGTAAGCAATTTTTGTATTCTAATGGCTTCTAAATTGCTGATGATTTAATGGGAAGGAAAAATGAGCTGGAAATGCTGACAGTGCAGGTATGTATTTCAGGAAAGCATGGAAGAAAAGACACTTTTCAGTCCTTGAAAAGGATGACAACCATGATGTAACAGAACACTGAAATTCTGAGGCGTGAACCTCATGCATAATTTTCTGATGGCTGGACAGCTGTAACTGCTTTAGTGGCTTTTTGTCACTGAACAGAGATAACGATAATGTACTTAGCAGCCTGCATCTGATAAGCATCATGAAGCCTAATTAATAATTGTAATGAGCTTACCAGCAGATAAGGGCTGTTGACAAGTGCTAGGTATTGTCATGCTTAATTGAGAGGTACCTGACATTATAGCCATAAACTGGAAGATGCTCAGATACTACTCAGGTGAGAACTGTGTGAAGCAGCTGGACAGATTGCTATCACTTAAATATTTCTGAACTGCACATTTAGGGGACCATTTATGCCTATAGACTGCATTTCCTGTTTTGATATTGATTAGAAGGGGCAACCTATTACTGACTGTGGCCTTACTCGTTGCCCTATATGTTTCCAAGGGCAGACATAAGAGTTTGGGTATGAGAAATATAATATTTAGTTTAAAATCCTGCAATACTCTCTGGTTCTTCTGTTTATCTGTCAGTAGGTGTGAAGGAGCACATGTCCTGAAACATGTGTGTAGCCTGCAGATCAACAGACCGTGTGGACGTAATTTCATGTGCTCATCAGGGGAAGCAGCTGAGTCACAACAGAAATAACCTCATCTGGAGCTGCTGAGACACCTAGCTTAATTTGGAGATCCAATGTCTGTGTATGGCGTGGAGTGGAGATATATCCTAACAGCAGACTTTGGGTGATAATCTAAGGCCTCACCCTTGTATCCTTGGCTGGTGGGGGGAGGGTAAGAGCAGCTGGCAGAGAGGTAGTGAATTCAGGCAGGGCTATAGGCAGGAACGCTCCTGGGACAGCAACCAGTGGATTCAGAAATCCTGCACCTTCTTCTCCTGGGACGTTGTTTGGTATATATCCACTCAATCAAAATTATATTGGTTAGGTGTGTATTTTTGCCCTCTATGTTTAAAACATAGAAAGCTATGTTTTAAACATAGCTCCCTTTGCTCTCTATGTTGATGTAAGCACCAGAATACCATCATTCTGAGGCTGAAATAACTTCTGCAGGCACCCACAAAGGCACAGGCACATCACTAACCCATACCTGTGGTGCTCCCCTCCAGAAAGGGTGTGGTGGCAGAATAATCATAGAATCACACAATAGTTTGGGTTGGAAGAGACCTTTAAAGTTCATCTAATCAGTTCCCCTGCACTGAGCAGGGACATCTTCAACTAGGTCAGGTTGCTCAAAGCCCTGTCCGACCTAACATTGAGTGTTTCCAAGGAGGGGGCATCTACCACCTCTCTGGGCAACCTGTTTCAGGGTTTCACCACTCTCATTGTAAAAATTTTCCCCCTTATATCCAGTCTAAATCTACCCTCTTTTAGTTTAAAACCATTACCCTTTGTCCTATCACAACAGGCTAAAAAGCTTGTCCTCATCTTTCTTATAAGCCCCCTTAAGTATTGAAATGCCACAGTAAGGTCTCTTGGGGCCTTCTCTTCTCCAGGCTGAACAGCCCCAACTCTCTCAGCCTGTCCTCATAGAAGAGGTGCTTCAGCCCTCTGATAATTTTTGTCTCTGGACTCACTCCAACAGGTCCATGTCTCTCCTGTGCTGAGGGCTCCAAAGCTGAACTCAGTACTCCAGGTGGGGTCTTACCAGAGCAGAGTGGCAGAATAACCTCTCTTGATCTGCTGGCCACATTTCTTTTTATGTAGCCCAGGATATGGTTGGTTTTCTGAGCTGCAAGTGCATAGATTAATGCTCCTTTTCTTTTTTAGCCCAGGAGATGCATGCATACCTACTGGAGGCTCAGAATTAGATAAACGGTCCAGAGTTTCAGACCTAAGGCAGTTGCTTTATCAGTCAAGTCTGCTGGGCAAGCCAGGGACATGGCTGTGCCACTGTGTTACTGCTTTCCTTTTCCTTTAGCAGACATAACCAAGAGGCAGCAGCTCTTACAGCCTGCCTCTCTAATGGAAAAAACGTGTGTGTGTGTGTGTGTGTGTTTTAGTGTATGTGTGCAAAGTAGGGAAA
>NW_010184568.1:14767-36139 GCF_000695765.1 Mesitornis unicolor | reverse complement strand
ACTGTGTGCAGCAAATTGCTTGTGTCTTTGAGAAAAGGTTAGGTATCTCTGGGAAACAGATAGAGAAATACATTTTTTGAAATTATTTTCCTTTCAAGAATTTTTTTTTTTTCCATGGGAATTTTCATATAAAATTTAATTCAATTATACTCTCGGTGTGTAGAAAGGAAGGTTTTGGCTTTTAAAGTAGATCATATGGAGCAAAATAGTGGGTTTTTATTTAACAACTTCTTTTTAAACTTACTTTCACTGGTGAAATTTCTAAATTAAATATTTAGAATTTCTGTCATTGTTTAGATATTGCAAATTGGAAATTTCATCTGATAATGAATTACATTGACAGAAAAGAACATTTGCTGCAGCATATGTTGTTGTTAAAAGCCAAACCCTGCTTGGATTGAAAAATATTGTCCTTGAAAAAATTGCACCCAGCTCTTCTCACATTCCATGTGTGCATCCCATTCTCGCACTCTGGCAGAAGAGGTCACAGATCCGAACAAAGAAATGTTGGAGAAAATTGAACATTTTCCCAATGAGGACAAATTTAACTTATCAGAGGAGGTGCAGTGTCATAGCACTGATAATGTTTCAGGATGATTGGTGTATCTCTGAAAAGTATTTTTGTTCAGTACTTTTATGAAAGTAAGAGTGCATTGTGCCAGCTGAACATGTGCCATCTGATGGTTTACACTGTAATAGACCAAATTCAAATGTGAGCTTGCTGGCATAAGCTTTTAGAATAAATGTGGGAGAAGGTGGTGATCTAAAGGACACAGTTGGGAATGCTGCAAACAAATACCAAGAACATCACCAAGTGTGCAGATGCATTCTGCATTGCTGAAGTGCTGTTTATAGATGCTTTGTAGTATCATAGGTCTGACTAACACCAAGAGGAATCAAAGATAAATTTGGGCAGAGACGCTTGCCTCAGGCAGAGTGTCCTTTCCACCTTGGTATGCAGAGAGGACTTGGATCAGGGAACTGAGGAGATGGGACGTTCCCAACATCAAGTGGTCACTATGCATATGCAGGATTTGGGGGCAACCACTGTATGTTGAAGTATAAGTGAGCTGAATGTCAGTTTTGGTATGTACTTGCAGTTTTCTCAGAAAGAGAAAAGGGTTTGGACAGGTGAGAAGAGAAATCCAAGGAGCTGCATTTCCCATGGAGTCAGGGTTTGCAAGCAGTCCCCCAAATGGGAGCTCTCTGGAAGCTGATGATTTCCTGCTGTGGTTCAAGTGAAAAAACTGACAACCCAGTACACTTCAGTCTCCCCAGGACACCTGCCTTTCCTTCTCTGTCTTTGTTTCCAGCTGCTCTGCTAGCTCTAAACTACATATTTTCTTTTTTTTTTTCTTTTGTGCCTTTTGGTGAGCAGAAGACTTTGCTTTGAATATAGTGATCACTTTGGCTAAAATAGCTTTCAGGAAATTTCTTGTATGATTGGTTAAATACTATGAATAATACTGGAATGTCAAGAAATTTCTTCCTTTTTCTTGCTTCCACTCATCTGTTTGATCTAGAGCTTGTTTCAATTAGCCATGTAGCCATTTCACTGTAAATTTCTGAAGATTTATTGTGCAGCACCCCAACTAAATTAGTAGCATATTGATCTCTGAATAACATTGCAGCTGGAACACTTTGCCTTGATCTTGAAGAGTTTTGGCATTGCAAGTGGGCTGGTGTTATTGTTACTTCATGAGTGGGTCTCCTGCAGGATTTGGGAGCAGTCTGCCATGGCAAAACCTGGTCTGTGAGAATATTGTCTAGCCCTGGCCCCTGTTACTGATGGATGCAGCAGTGGAAAGCCAACAAACAAGGAGAATTTGCAATACATGAGAAAGTTTTAACCCAGAAGCAAACTAGGACATATGGATTTCTATTCACACTGGGAAAAAAGTGACTAAAGGAGCAAACATAGAAATCTCCCTTTATATGCTATTTTGATCCTTCCTTCAGTTTCCAAAGGGTTCCTAGTTATATATATAGCTGCTTTAAATGTATTTTTCTATAGTGCCATTGCCAATTACAACATTTACAAGAAGAAAGCTTTGTCCCCTTTGAACTCTGGAAAGTGCCCTTGGGAGGAGTTGCACCCATATGTAAGGAGTATTTAGAGTATGGGTTTAACTTCGTTCCCCTAGGCCAGCACTCAAAACAACCCCAGCTGTGCTTTTCATAGAAGTACCTAAGCCTAGATTCCTGAGCTGGACTATTTCCTGACAGTGTCGTGTCCTCGTAAAAGAAAGCACTGCCTGGCATCTGGGTGGGCTTAGCACATAAGAAGATGTAAGGTTTGAATACCAGTCGATGTTGCTGCATCTGACTCTGAAGAGAACTGAGGCAGAGCTGCTGAGAGGAGCAGTGATGCCAGTAGTTCCAGGCTGTGCTTCGAAAGGTTTGAAAGGTAAAAAATGCCAGTCTGTTTCTGCAATATATATTATCACCACAATGATCTTATTACAGCAATAGATCAAACATTATTAATGAAATTGAAAACAATCCTTATCTCCTCTGAACATTTCCTCTGCAAAACTCTTAATATAGACTGTAGCCAAGCAGGTAAAACTGAAGTTTTACTCTCATTTCCACTCGTAAAATCCTGCCACCATCATTGAGACATCTGGGGTATAACAGAAGATGAGCATTGGCCAGTTGTTTTTATCTTTAATGAACTATCCTGTCACACTTGTGAAAGTCTCATGATTCAGGTTGGGCAGCCCTTCACAGCAAGAATGTTAGGAATGCGAAAAATAAAAGCCTGGGGAGCTTTTAGAAAAAAATAAAATAAATGTAAAATGGTGATGCTTCAATTGGGTTGGAGCAGAAATGCAACAAATTATAGGTTTTATCCAGAGATGTAAAACTTTTAATCAAATCAGCTTAGGCAACATTTCATTTCAAAGAAGGTCTGGCATCTGTAAATCATAGGCTAATTGCAGGAGATGCTAGAGAATGCCACTGAGGCAACCACCTGGTTAGGTTAAACTGGGGTTTAAATTATTTCAAACACATCAATCATGGAACTTTTTCTAAAACAATGAAGAAATGTATTAATCTCAGACATTCATATTAGTGATCCCATCTCTTTCTGCATGAAGAAAAAAACCTTCATGATCCTACTCATTTCACAGCAGAGGAGAGACAGGTTTCAGTGAGCATAAGCTAGGTATCTGAAGGCAGAAGTCAGTCCTGATATGACCTAGAAAAGGTTCTCCCTCTAGGGAGAACTCTAGGACAGAGGCTCCTGGGTATCAAGTGGTAAAGTCTGGGGCCAGAAATGTCCTATAATCTCCTCAGGGTGAATCTCGTAGTGCAGATTGATCCACTGACATCTGCCTATGATCTTTATCTAGTCCGTTTTCCACTCCACCAAGTGGATAGTTTGCCATCCTTTCCTTGAGCATAGCATTGTCTGTTATTGATTGTCACAAAGATTTAGCAACATCGTAGGTCAGTTCTTTGTATTCAGCTCTCCATGAGGTTTCAGCTGTCTCTAAAGGTATAGAGAGGCAGATAACACAGGAAGTTGTTGCCTTTGATGCTCTTTAGCCACTGGGTATCTTTGGAAATCCAATTTTTGAACTGTGTCTCAGTTCCAAGTTGGGAAAAATTTTCTGCATTAGCACTTCACAAAACAAACAGAATTTAAAAGCAGGGAAATTGAAATTTCTGCACCGCATGCTAATCCAAGGGGAACATCATCACTTTGTCATGGATTTTATATATGGGATTTAAAGCATGAGAAGAAAAAAAAGCAAACGTGTAAAGTTATTTGGGATATTAGGCAAAAAGATTTTCTGCAATGCTGTTACATTAGTAGTCAATGAATTTTTTTTTGCATTTCTGTCACTGCCCCTTTTGCCATCTAGGCAATGGTCTTTTGTTAATGGTAAGAGATGGAGAGAGAAGGTGCAGGAGTAAAAACTACCTCAGCTGAAAAGAAGTGGCTCTTCAGTGAAGCTGATTATGAACAGATGTGATTCTTTCTGCTTGCACTAGATACGTTGAACTGGCTTTTCATGTTCTGCCACATTAGGTAAAAGATCTTGGGGAAAAATAAGTGCCAGGTTATGGTGTACCTGGGGCGAGCCACAGAGCAGTGCATATCCACTGACACAGTAATAATAGCCTTCCAAGAAAGAAAATGCTGAACAACTTGTCTGACATCAATGCTTCTCTGTTTTTCCATAAGAGCATCAATAATCAGGATTCTTTTCAATGTGCTACTGATTCAGGGTGAGATTTTTGGAGGTGTTGAGCAACCGCTTCTTCTCCCTCTCCCTACCTCCCCCTCAGCATCAGTGATTCCTGTTAGCACTTCACAACTCTGGAATTAAAAAATGCTATATGCTCAGGAAAAGGAAGGACATTATGCTTAAAATGTATTTTCCTGGTATGGAACATCTGAAATGAGGTCATGACAGGGACCTGGGGGCTGTGTGAGCAGTGAGTTCCCAGAGAAGCTGTGAGAAATGGTGTAGCTGAGCTAATCACAGGGTTATCTACTCACTTCACCTCCTCCCCAAACTATGAGCAGCATGCCGAAGAAAAGCCATGTGAGAAGGCTGATACCCCCCTTCTCGCTCTCACACAAGGGTATTCATTGCAGAAAGGTGCTACCAAAGTGTTAAAGAGACAGGGAGCAAAATGTCCTGACCGTGGGGTCCTGCTTGAAGCTAACAGACAGACCAACCAAGACCAGTCCTGAAATGTTAGTATTTTCTGCCCTGGCACTGCTGTAGTTGCTTTAGGTGCACATTACTCACTGAAAAACAGAACAACAGGTGCCTGCAGCTGACTTACCTGCTCTGGAGAGGAGAAAGGGGAGGAGGGTAAAGCTGGGAAGACCAAGCAGGGAAATATGTAAGTCATACAGAAAAGCTTAACACTGACCTTAAGAATATTAATTCCTTAATGTAGTGGGAAAAGAAAAGAAAAGAAAAGAAAAGAAAAGAAAAGAAAAGAAAAGAAAAGAAAAGATAAAAGATTGCTTAAATTATGTATGTGCATATTTGTTTTATAACAAAATAATAGGCTCTTGTAGCCAACAGTGAAATATGATTAGCTAGTCACAGGTAATTCTGATATTTCTCTGTAATGATATGGCATGTCTGAATACTGACAAGAGCAAACAATAAGATTCTTGACTTGTCCCCTTCCTGTATTTTAATTGTAAACAAGTAGATGCAATCCATAATGCCAAATAAGATTTCTCCACATTTCCTTTCGAAAATGGTTTTAAGCAAGATAAGGCACTAAAATGTAATCCTTCTAAGAATGTGCAAATACTGAATCCTTGACGCAGATACAATCTTACCATGAATTTATATGGGAGCTTTAATGGTTTTGTAAATTAATCAATAACGTGGTTAAATTATATTTGCTCAGCTAATTATTTGCTGTGTCCTGTAAATTAGAACTTCAGTAGTCTCTAAGAAAAATCAGTCCTGCTGCTTGTATCACATTTGTTTACTTACTGGTTTGTTATTAAAGTGCTTGTTTATTTGTTCTGCTAGAGGCTAGTAGCTTTTTCTTTACTGTTTGAGTGTCAACTGTGGGGCTGCAAAGCCATGCATCGATAATTACATTATTATATATTTAATATGCAAAATCCATTTTAGCAGAGAAACATTGTGTATTTATAGCCTCTCCTCAAATCCTCCTTGTCTCACCCTTGGGGGAACTGGATTGAATCACTCTCCTTCCCCAAGAAATCATCAAGACTTTTTTGATAACCGAAATGGACCTTGATTGGGTTTTTAGCCTTCTGACTCTGAAGGGCACAGCTTCAAGCATGGGTTGAATTACATGACATCCAGAGACTCCTTCTAACTTGAATTACTCTGTGACCCTGGTCATCTGTGAATCTGGTCATCTGAGAAGTTTTCCCTTCTTGGTTTTCCCAAAGTCCTGTACCCAGACTCCCATCACTTATGGGTCTGTATGACAGCACTAGTTTGCAGCATGCAAAGCAGCAAATTGTGATTTCAGTTACGCAGATCTGGACTCTCTCATGCTTTAGCAGTCTACTCAGTTCATATATCAATATGGTAGGACTTAGTGTGGCCCCTTCAAATTAATGCATTGGAAGTGTATACATTCTGCCCAGCAAAACCAAGTCACCCTTTATTGCTGGCCAGAAAATGATGCCCTTCCCAGGAGACCAGGGATTGCAGCAGGAGGAGAGCTATCACCCTCCAGCACCCTTGCAGCTTCAGCACACCTCACCTTTGGGAGGGGGGCACTGCCCGCTCCCTTGTGCACACAGGCCAGCAGAACCCAAGGAGCACAGCAGGGTGCCAGGGCATGGGTCTGCTCAGAGGCAACCAAAAATGACATGCGCCTTCAGTTCCCATGGCAGTCATGGTCCCTAACTCAGGAGGCTACAGGGCTCTTCTCTTGCCTCACTCACAAACAAGGCAAAAGAGGCTCGAACTGCTAGGGGAGGCTGGCTGATGGCAAGCAGAAGCCAAAATGGCGAATACAAATTCATGGCAGGAACAGTAGAAGCAAACCTAAAAAATAGGATTCCTTCTTGACTTCTCATCCCTTAAAATGCTTTTGGAGCTGACCTAACTGCAGTCTAACTGCACTTTTCGGTGCAAGCGACTTAGTGCCTTTGGATCAGAAGAGGCATTCACACAGCAGGTTTGATTTCACAGATATAATCTAAACCAAAAGGGCATAATGGAAAGTTGCCTGGTCACAAATCAGGGCTCAAGGGACCAGAACCAGGAGAAGTGACCTGCCTTCATGCTTTTAGTATGTTTTTATAAGCAGCAGCCTGCTGCAGAAGTTGGAAAAGCAGGTGGATGTGAAAGCCAAACTGAATATGGGAAGATTTGTAGAGTGTCCCTTACTTTCCCTTGCCTCCTAACCATAGTTTTACACACACGCACACACAGAGAAACACACTTAGAGAGCATAAAATATTACATGTAAGTAGGACTTTTATATTTTCTTTATCTTTGATATGCCAACAAGCTGGCATATTCAGCACTGCACTGCTCTATTTTTTGCATTCACTTTCTTGGTTTGAAGACATATAAATGGCAAGAAAAGAAATAGAGGCAAGAAAGTTCAGATGAATAGCAGAAGACTAGTATTTCAATATCTAGCTAATTATATCCTAAATTGATCTTTTATGGTGTAACAAATTAGTTCTTGTCTTAACATATGGAATACTACTGTATAACAAGCCATCCTAGTTTATGCCTAATTTTTTATTTTCTGTGTTAAGGCACATGCAGAGATCAGGCTGAATATTTCATGCATATATTTGTAGCTATATGAATTTGTAAAAAGAATCCATTCATATGCCTGGTTTTTTCCCTAGATTTGTGACTGTAGTTTCTGACTCTGTCAGATTTCTTGACCTGACATTTTTGAGGATTGTCTGTTGGTCGCATCACACAAGAACTCTTGAATGAACATTTCACCTGCTCTCCATTGTTATTATGTTGGGGTTTTTTAATTAAAATGATGTTTTGCTGAAGTATTTGTTTGTACATGGATAGATCTAATAGGTCTTTACTTGGAGAGCCAATGCTTTCCATTGCACTAGACTCCATCATAGGGTAATTGCTGGGTTCACTTTTGCACAGGAAAGCAATTTGATACATAGCTTAACTCGCCATTCTGTAGACCTGGTTGTGCAATTGTTTAAGCATGTGGGTATCTCCAGAAGCCTGCCTATTACCATAAGTCTCGATATAGCAAAAGAAATGTATAAAGCTATATATGCGTGCAGGTATTAGCAGGATTGAGGTCTTTCACTGTTCCCTTCTAGCTTGTAAATGGTCTTTTTCAGCTTTCATTATCCTCTGCAAAACTGTTTTGGGTTCAGAGTGACTTTATCCTTTTAGTTTGCTTTGTTCCTCGATCCTGTCACTGCAGTACTCCCCTTCAAGCTTCAGAACAAAAGTACTTTTGGGAGCAGAGGCCCTGTGACAGGGAGCATGGCTCTGCTTTCCTCCTGGCAATCTGCCACCAAGCCCAGCAGAGGCAGAGTATTCTTGCTCGTTCAGTGCAGCAGCTTCAGTAACTGCCCCAGTGCATACCCCAGTCCCTCTATCAAGACCAGCCTGTTTCCTTAGCACAGTCAATAGCTAGAGTTAAGGGTAGGGCTTGCCTTTTTTTTTTTTTTTTTTTTTTTAAATAAGTGACTTCAATGCAAAGCATTTTCCTCAGAAGGTGCATTTATCCTAAATGGCTCTTGCTGGTTTACACACACCCTGTCCTTTCTCTTGCTTTGGAAAGTTGTTCCACTTGATTGCTCAGTCTGCCTCTTTGAGTCAGTGGTGGCAGGGGAATTACAAAGGCGATGAAGGTGCAGCCAAGTCCCAGGTAGCGAGTGCCAGATTCAAGCTGATTTAAAGTAGTGCAGACTGACTCTGAAACTTTCCCTGCACAAGGGACAGCAACTTTCAGAAAGAGCTGCTCATTTTTTTTGTCAGCAGTGTGTGCCTGCCTCCGGAAACCTGCTGAGGTGTGCTCACCTTGCAAAGGCAACATGATCGGTGGTGCTTTGCAGATAGCTGGACTGCTTCTTGGTGGCATCGGCGTGATCGGGACGTTTGCTGTCACGGGCATGCCTCAGTGGAGGGTCTCCGCCTTCATCGAGAACAACATCATCGTGTTCGAGACCATTTGGGAAGGCCTGTGGATGCACTGCATCAGGCAAGCCAACATCAGGATGCAGTGCAAGGTCTACGACTCCGTGCTGGCCCTCTCACCAGACCTGCAGGCATCCAGAGGGCTGATGTGTGCTGGGTCAGTGCTCTCGTTCCTTGCTTTTGGGGTCGCCATTATTGGGATGAAGTGCACAAGGTGTGCACAGAGCAGCTGGCAAGCCAAGGGCTATATTATTCTGGCAGCCGGGCTCCTCTTCATCCTCTCGGGTGTCGTTGAGCTCATTCCAGTCTGCTGGGTTGCCAACACCATCATCAGTGACTTCTACAACCCCGTGGTCAATGTTGCACAGAAGAGGGAGCTCGGAGAGGCCCTCTACCTGGGCTGGGCAGCTGCCTTCTGCCTCAGTGCTGCCGGAGCCATATTCTGTTGCTTTTGCCGCTGTGGTGAGAAAACCAGAAGCTATGGATACTCCACACCAATCCACTCCCCCATTGATAGCCAGCATTTGCACAGGAAGACTGAAAGCTCATACTCCAAAAGTCAGTATGTCTAGATGCCTCCTGCCTTTTCCTGCTTTTGAAGCATTCAATCTGTCTATCTGGATTTCAGTTTCTGCACAAAGACACAGCTAGAAATCTGCCTTTGCCTTCTGCCCTGTAACTGCTGCTGTTGGATCTGTGTTTTGGAGCTGCAGTTACCCCCCCAGCAGGCTCTGCTGGGGCAAAAGCTGCAGCGTGGATAATTTTAGTGCATGGAAAGGTGAATGTTTAATATTCAGTAGTAACTTGGAATAGCTTTTGGGCTCTGAGGCTTTACTTTGGGTCACATTTTATGTGTAAAACAGTAATGAAGTACATAAATTCCACTGTGGTAAGAAATTCTGGCCTATTGCAAAGAAGAGGGGAGTTAAGAAGGTGTTTGGGGTTTTCTCCTGCCTGGGGAAGAGATGATAACAGTGAATAAGGGCAAGATAATAATGGTTTTAAAGAAAAGCATTCACTAAAGGATTGATTTACTGTAGGTTTAACGGAAGGTTACGTGAAGAATTTGTTCAACAGAAAAAGGTAATCTGAAATATATGAAAAATATCCCTTATTTCAGAGAATAAACATAGCTCTATGTTCATCCTAAATACCATCTTTTTTGTGAAATTTAATATTTCTTTTATAATCCATATAGATCAAATTCATTCATATCCTTTTTAGAAGCAGCAGTATTTCCTTGTGAAATCCTCATGGCTTACAACATTTTGTAATATTGCACAGATCACAGCCACTGTGTTGGTTACTTGCTGCGGGAATCTGTGATATATATAGTATTAAAATAATGGTCTTTTGTACAATCAAGCCAATATTTTTGCTGAGACCCACTCACACCAGCATAGTATGGGCTTAAAGACCATAAACAGTGATAGTATTTTCTCACAGTTCACATTAAAACAAGCTAAACAATATTTTTAATAATAAGATCATGCACCCATGATAAGCAACAATGTAAAGAAATTAAGTCTACTGAAAAAAAAATCCATAGAAATCAATTTAATAAATGACCCAAATTAATCAGTACTAGTAATATTTTAATAGAATATTGTAACCAATGAATCAGATGTCACTCCAGACCCACAGAAATCAATGGAATCTTGCCTTTGACTGAACTAAGAACACAGTTCAATTTGTAGTGTTTAATGGAGAACAACATCCTTGTTCTAGTGTTTGATTGACTGTTTTACATATTTTATAGAAAGTTTATGAAGTGATCTGTAGTTCTCTAGTAAATTCCTTGGATTATTACTGTTTGAATGTTCGGAAGCAAGTTCTTCTCTTCATAAGATGCAACTCTGAACAAGGTAGAAGAAATAAAAATCTGCTCTAGAACTCTCTTCACAGTGTTTGTAAGATACATAGTAAGACGTGCTTGATTATGTAATTTTATTTTTCCTCCTTATTTTTAAGCAAATTATTTCTACAGATGTATATGTGTAATGTGCATGACCTTTCTGTAATACAGCAGTGTGTGGTTGTATTTCCTTTGTATCCATTCATTAATGGATTAATTTTTCGAGGGGAGGGAAGAGAGTGGAGGAGAAAATCTGTTCTTAGCTGCATTTTATGAATATCCTGCGCAGAACTCATAGCTAGGACACCAGAGTTTATAACGATATCTATAATAAAGTCGCCTGCCTAGTTCATTCCTCTAAAAGCTAGGTACGAGATCTTACTCAGAAAACTACATGTATATGTACCAGTGCACTGTAGTTATCTCTGCTGTCAAAACACAGAGTGACTCATGTGGTATTCATCTACAGGTCTGAGGCAAGCCTCAGTGAAAAGTGAGATAAGCACGACATCTCTGTAGAAGCCCTGTGTACAACAAACACTGCTGCTAAACTGGATAGCATTATCCGTTCCTGGTAAAGCACACACTGATCTATAGCTGTACAAACAAAAGAAGATCTAAGAAGAACATAAGAATACTTCCAAAGCTATATATAGGACTACAGGAACACAAGTCCAATGGGCTATGAGTGGGACCCTGAAGTTCTCTAAAATCTCTCTTAGAGATCCTATCTATCTGCTGCAAACTGTTCACCTTATTATAACATATACATATCTCCCCTTAAGTACCTCCCATGCACATCCAGTCATTTCATGGAAATTGTGTGTCATTATACATCGTCAAGAGAACTGAAAGGAAAGCTTCCATTTTAAACAGACCTGGCCTTCCCCAGCTTTGTGCATTAAATAAACTGTGAGTAGTCAGAGCACAGGGTCCCATGTAAGAGCTTATATCCAAGCACAAAACAACTTCTTGAAGCAATAAACTTTCAAATATTGTATCCTGTAATTTAGAACTCATTTTTGTGCTTATAGACAAGAGCAAATATTTGGGAAATAACAGTATTGGCTCCAAAAATGAAACCAAGGATGTCTAGCTTACAGAATCATAGAATGGTTTGAGTTGGAAGTGATCATCCAGTCCAACCCCTCCTGCCATGGGCAGAGACACCTCCCACTAGACCAGACTGCTCAAAGCCTCATCCAACCTAGCTTTGAACACTTTCTGGGAGGGGGCATCCACAGCTTCAGCACCCCCACAGTAAAGACTTTCTTCTTAATATATAGTCTAAATCTACCCTCTTCCAGTTTAAAGCCATTCCCACTTGTCCTATCACTACCTGCCCTGGTAAAATTCCCTTCCCAGCTTTCCTGTAGGACCCCTTCAGGAACTGGAAGGCTGCTATAATGTCCCCCCACCGCCTTCTCTTCTCCAGGCTGAACAGCCCCTACTCTCTCAGCCTGTTCTCACAGGGGAGGTGCTCCAGCCCTCTGATCAGCTTCGTGGCCCTCCTCTGGACCCACTCCATCAGCTCAATGTCCTTCTTATATTGGGGGTCCCAGAGCTGGACACAGCACTCCAGGTAGGGTCTCACAAGAGCAGAGTAGAGGGGCCTCCTTTGATCTGCTGGCCATGCTTCTTTTGATGCAGTCTAGGATTCAGTTGGTCTTCTGGGCTGCTTGTTCCCCTTTGCCCTGCACTTGGGGCACTTGTATGTATTCCTGCAATGTAAAATGGACGTGGAGCCTTTCTGGGTCCACCTGGTGCACTCTGTGCTGTGTAAATAAATGCACAACTTGCAGGTCAGAGGAGAGTAATGGTCATTTAACTCAGATGAGTGAAGGTTCAAGATTCCAATCACTACATTGAGACTGAGCGACTGGGCCTTCATTTATTATAAGCTCTTCTGGAATTCTCCCTGTGCTGCTGCAACTGTTGTGGAAGTCTAGAGGGTAGAGCTGCCACCTGCATTACTGGGCACTGCTCTCATTAGAGCTAGACAGTGAGGTGGTAAACACATGGGTGGCAGCAGAGCCACAGTTTCAGGAGCTGTTTTGTTTTCGTGCAGGTAAGGCAGCACCGTAACAGAGCCTGAGTGTGTGTGAGCTCCTGTTTTGCAATTTTACATGAGAATGAATCATCTGACACATGAAGTTATCAAACATCTGCAAATCCATTAACGTCAGCTGCCTATAATGGATTTGTCTGTCTCTTTAAAGTGTAGTCTTGAATAGGTGCTGTACTCACCCATGTTTATGAATATACATGGTGCCTGTATGTTAGAGTTTATCTGTAGGCTGCTTGCTTTCCGCTCAACTCTCGAACATGACTCGTAAATGATAATAGAAAATGGAGAAGGGAGAGATGAGGAGGGGCCATACCTTGGGCCTCACAGCCAAGAAGGCTCATTACTGAAATACAAAAATGGCCTTAACTGCGTCAGTCTGGAGATATATGGAGATCTGCTGCTGCCACTGTCAGGAGCAGACAGTTTCCAATGACTCTGCTCTGCATTCTGGATGCTTCTAGCCCTTGGACTTTGCCTGCAAACTCTACCACAGATCAACCCCTAGGCAGCAAAGCAAGCTGACTCCTTGCTAACCATGCTGCCTTCCCACTCATCCTACTGCCCTGTGGGGCTGATGGCCACAATACTTTCCTGCAAAGTCTCAGCAAGGAACTGACACCTACGGGATATAAGCCATTGGCAGTACTAAATATGTGTTGCTTGAGAAATTAGGAGAACGCTGATGCCAACTAGTTTACCTGGGTAATGTCAAGAGTCCTGTCAGCACCACCAGTTCCTTTCACTAGTGGGAGGTGGTCCATGTAGGGCCAAAAAGGACAAACAGGAGCAGAAGACAGTGTGAGTGCAGTTCACTCTAGAAAAGGTAATAACCGTTAACTACTCTATTGCTCTTCTCAATGAATACATATGCCAAAATTATTCCTGAGAGATGCTTGTGCAATAAAAACTTCCAGAGGTGGCTATTCTGCAGTGTCCTTAGCAATCTATCGCGGTGCTTAATTATAATTTTCATTAAAAAAGGTTTTCATGAAGCTTAAACTAAATCTCCCCACTGCTGGCTAAGATGGCTCCATTATTTCTTGTCCCATCAGAAGCACGTGTACAAAACAGACTACTGCTTTCCTTTAAAGCAGGCAGCATTTTCCATATGTCAGGACTGTTACCATCTGACCTCCTGAACCTCTCAAACCTCTCTTGCTTAGCTTAATCATCTCTAATTCTTTCCTCACTGCCATGCTCGTTAAATTTCTCCCCATACTTGTTTACCTCCTCTGGTTGATTTGGGCTCTTCCACCTCTTTCTTTAAGTTTGATGCCCAAAACTGGACAAAGAATCACAGAGGAAACCTCAGTGCTGCTGAGCACACTGAATATACTTATTTCAGGTTGCCATAGCATGGGGTAAATGATTCACAAAACCAAGCAAATAGCCTTCCCTGAATATGTCACATGCATTACGCTTCTATTATTCCAGGCCTCAAGATCACCAGCTTTCCTGTGCTGTGGGACTTAATCATTGACAGTACTTTGACCAGCTGGGTATCTAATGCAAATTTCCTTGCTGCAGTTCCTCCTTTATTGCTAGATCCCTGAGGGTAATAAAATGAGACCCCAGAGGAATCTTTCTCTCCAACAGTAGCAGAAATCAATGTCTGGAAACAGGAACATGATAGTTCTCCTTCCAACATCACCTTCTGTTGTTTTACTCACTCATAGATTCTGCATCCACATTACAATATTTTTACTCATCTCCATTTCTTCAGTGTTCTGTTAATTTCCCACTGCTGTGTCAGATGCATTAACAAGGTCCAAATGGACTAGATGTTCTCAACTATTATTTTCTAGAAAATGTTACCAACAAAAAACAAATCTAGTTTTGCTCAGTTCATGCTGCATTTTATTTAACTTTCTGTTTACTTCTGGGTATTTATTCTTTTCTTCATAATGGATTTTAAATCATCTTACAGTATTTGATTCTGACTAATGGGTTTCTAGTTGTGCACAGGGTTTTCCACCTCCCCACTCATTCTCTTAGTTTTGCTGTTCTCCAGGCACACAATATCACTCCTGTTACACACATAGGCTAACAGTCCTTGCTACCAGATTTGCTGAATTTTCTTTGGTGGCAATTACTCTATTTCTTCAGTTTATGCTTATGAAGATTTGTAGTTTTTTATCTACCTGGGATACAGTATTGTAATTTTGTCATTCTCTCCTTTTCCTATATCCTGTTGTTACTTACATTCAAAGAAGATGAGGACTAACTACCTTTCTTAGACTCATACTCACAGCCTAGCATGCCTTTTCCCTTGCTGTTCTATATTATTTGTATGCCTGTAGCACCTTCTGTTATTCTATTTTTTGAAAAGCCTAATTTGGATTTTTGACTTTCAGTGAGTCTCATTTTCCTCTTACATTTTCTGACCTCTTAAATATATTTTCTTTGCTGGTTGGTTACCTTTCCTGTTCTTCTACCAAAACCATTCTCTGTGTATTTACCCATCCAGCTGAGTATCAACCTTACTCCTACAAGTCTCTCCTTTCCTTCCCCATGGGACTCACATTCCAGACACTTCCCAAGGAATTTTTAAGCCTCATCCACACTTATGTCCCTAAGCTGTTGAGTCTAATTTATAATAAACAATGTGATCAGTATCTGAAGAGTTGTTCTCCCCCAATGCTCCAGGCCCTAATCACCTCACTGGCAATGGTCTTCTGCAGGGATACAAATGCTCTTATTATAATGATCCTTCATATGCTGTGTTCTGACTTACAACATCAGCCTGCTCCATTCTAGCACAAAAGTACCAGGTTTGCTGAGGCCTTTTCCTCCCCATTTTATACTTGTTTTTAAGACACTCTGCACACATCAGACTGTTTTCTACCTTTTTTCCCTAGCTTTCAGATCCCTAATGCCAAACATATAGAATTATAGAAGGCATTGGGTTGGAAAAGACCTTTCAAGGTCATCTACTCCAACCCCCCCTGGAGTGAGCAAGGACGTCTTTAACTAGATCAGGTTGCCCAAAGCCCCATCAAGCCTGACCTTGAATGTCTGCAGGGATGGGTCCTCCACCACCTCACTGGGCAACCTGTTCCAGTGTTTCACCACCCTCATAGTAAAGAACTTCTTCCTAATGTCTAATTTAAATCTATCCTGCTTTAGTTTGAAACCACTGTCCCTTGTTCTATTGCTATATGCCTTTGTAAACAATCCCTCCCCAGCTTTCCTGTAAGCTCCCTTCAGGAACTGGAAGGCCACAATAAAGTCCCCCCAGAGCCTTCTCTTCTCCAGGCTGAACAGCCCCAAGTCTCTCAGCATGTCTTCATAGGAGAGTTGCTCCAGCCCTCTGATAATTTTTGTGGCCTTCCTCTGGACTCACTCCAGCACTTCAATGTCCTTTTTGTGTTGGGGACTCCAAAGCTGGACACAATACTCCAGGTGAGGTTTCACCAGAGCAGAGTAGAGGGGCAGAATCACCTCCCTCGCCCTGCTGGCCACACTTCTTTTGATGCAGCCCAGGATGCGGTTGGCCTTCTGGGCTGCAAGCACATGTTGTTGGCTCATGTCCAGCTTTTGTTCCACCACTACCCCCAGGTCCTGAGGGCTGCTCTCGTGGTAGAGAGAACATCATCCCTCAGCCTGTATTGATAACGAGGATTGCCTCTACCCAGGTGCAGGACCTTGAACTTGGCCTTGTTTAACCTCACGAAGTTCACATGGATCCACCTCTCCAACTTGTCCAGGTCCCTCTGGATAACATCATGTCCATTTAACACGTCAGCTGCACCAGTCAGCTTGGTGTCACCTGCAAACTTGCTGAGGGTGCACTCGATTCCACTGCCTGTATAATTGACGAAAATATTAAACAGCTCGACCCCTGAAGAACACCTCTTGTCACCCATCCCCATCTAGACACTAAGCCATTGCCCACTACCCTCTGGATGTGACCATCCAACCAATGCCTTATCCACTAAATGCCTAGTAGAAATAGTTATTAGACACTCCTCCTTCTTCTGAAGTATCACACTCTGCGCTAAACTACACATTTCAAATCTGGAATGAAAGCAACTACTGCTTGGTCATGGACAAAGAAGTTCCTATTTTGGCTGGCTGCATAGTGTGCTGCAACTAGGAACAGCACTGGATTGCCCCTGAGGGAAAGCAGTGTGCCCACACTGGTGAATCATTTGTGCCCTTACAGGCTGTGGGCTGTCACTGTGCAGAGACACATCAGCCTCAAAATTATAGTGACAGTGGTGCATCCTTGGAGCTGCTATGATTCACAGTGCTGCAGAAGGTGTTCTGAGAGCAAGTGACAAAAATTAATTGCTTCCTGTGAAATACTCCTGCTTAGGTCTCTGTGCCAGCACAAATCCAAAGTGATTTATGACTTCCAGGAAGAGGTTCTTTTGTGTGAGTGTAGGAACATCTGGTTGGCTGGGCAGGGCTTTCATTCTCCTCTTCTTCATCTTCTTTTCCTCTGTTTGAATGGGAACTGAAGTAAATTGGGAGGTGAATTCTGCCAGGTATGCAGGCCCAGTGGGTGGGGGCTATGCTGCTCCTTCCTAGGGGACATCCAGCTTACCAGCTGGGGAAAGTCAGGGTGTCCCAGGAAAGAGGTGAATCATAATCCTAAGGCAAGAGAGGAGGGATAGACCATCCTGGCCAGAAGCACAGAGGTTTGATAAAGGACTCTGGATTTGTGAATAGAGAGAAAGGGGAAAGGAACTACTGGAGAGAGTTCAGCGTAGAGCCAGTAAGATGATGAGGGGACCGGAGCATCTCCCATATGAGGCAAGTCTGAGAGAGCTGGGTCTGTTTAGCCTGGAGAAGGGGAGGATGGGACCAGACTCTTCTTGGTTGTGCCCAGCAACAGGACAAGGGGCAGTGGTCACAAACTGGAACACAAGAGGTTCAACCTAAACATGAAGAAAGACTTCTTTACTGAGAGGGTGACAGAGCACTGGAGCAGACTGCCTAGAGAGGCTGTGGAGTCTCCTTCTCTGGAGACATTCAAAACCCGCCTGGACATGTTCTTGTGTGATGATCTTCAAAGGTCCCTTCCAACCCCTACCATTCTGTGATTTTGTGATTTTATGAGAGTGTGGGGTTAAAGGGTGATCCTGCTGTGTGCTCAGATGGCAGGTTTGGGGGTGTCATTGGATGCACAAGGTTGAGAGTAATGGTGGTGGAGCTCATGCTGCTAGGGCTTATTTTGGAGGTGGAAATTAACAGTATAGTTAGCTACATTCAGAAGATGGGGTTTGGGAGAGGACAAAAAATTAAAGGGGACAGGACTTGACAGGGAAGAGCCCAAATTCTGACAGAGAAAGATGGGAAAAGCCCCCATTCTTCAAAGTTTGAGGCTTACTTGTTTAGTTACCTGCAGCGCTTGGTTACTGGAATGCTAGTTTGAGGGTGTATTATTATATTGTGCTCCAAAAGCAATCTTTCTTGGTATTCTGACTCTAAGAGCTTGTTTCTAACAGTTTCAAATACTCTAATAAAAGCTATTACCTCTTTCTACAAACCTTGCCTCTCATCTATCTTTAGGCCATCACTGCTGCAATATACCCTCTCCTCCTCTTTTATTCCACCTCAGTAAATCATGTAAATAAAGGAGTTCCCCTGTGCTTCATCCAGTAATAGCCTAACTGTATACCCTGCTGCTAACTCTTATGAAAACAATCAATACTGCCTTGGGAATTTGCCACTGTTATATTTCCAACAGCTTAATGTGAACTGTGCAACCAAAACCCTCGAAATATTTTCTAGAAGAACTCTTTGAGGTCCTGTCATTAAACAGCAAAGTAAGATAGCATATTTTCTGGCAGGTTCTATTTCTATCAGGGTGGATGCTCCCTGTACGCAAGTACTGAGGTGACAAATACCTTGCAAAAGCCTGAAGCAGTTTAGATGGATTAAATACTCAAAGGAGTATTAAATATTTTATTACTGAAGAGTTTTATTACACCAAACTTGAGTTCATTCATAGTGTCCAGGAGACAGGCTTCCTCAGATATGGAATATCATTAAGAGTTTGGCAGTTTTGTCAGGCTGTGAATTTCAGGCATGCTGAGGAAGATGACAGAAAATAAATATTAGTTCTTTTTAATTCAGCTGTCAGTCATGGGTTGCCTCAAAGCCAGAGCTAGAGGTCAGTGCCCAAGTACAGTGCCTGTCATGTGTCTGGGGGAAATCCCTCTCTAAGCTACACTGAGCAGATGTTCCTCTCACTCCAAAATGTGCCATGCTTGAAGAGAGGAGGAAGGAGATGTGCCTTCATTTCGTAACATATGTGCAGGCAGCAATATTAAAGTTAGCACAAATAAAAAGGCCTCTGTTGGCTTCCGTTCTTTTTCTCCTGAATTAAAACAGAGTTAAAGTAACCTTTCACTTCACCAATAGACTCAAAATACAGTAATAAATCAAAATATTATAGAAAGTAGGGGAACTATTAACTTGACTATGATTTCATTGACCACCCCTTGTCAACAGTTGAAAACACAGTGGTTACCCCAGCAAGTAATGAATGGACTAGTGGAAGCCACCAGGGAGGAACTGATGCCATTCACATGTGCTTACAAAACAAATGATTCACAAACAATCTTAATCCTATTTGTTGTATGCTTGAAGCAGATTTTACATGTAGAGTACAATCTAGATCTGCGTGGCTTCACCCAGCACCTATGCCCAAGGGGACAGGATGCAAAGTGACTGCAGAGCCACAGCCTGCTGTGCTTCCCATCGCCAGTCCCTGTGGGTGGTAAGGCAGCTTTGCAGTCGTACTGGATAACTGCAGCCTCTGGGAGGTTAAGGGATTTAACTGTAACTCTTAGTAATCACTTACCTGAAGTGCGCTTTTGTGAAAAACTGCATATTTGCCTGTTCCAAAAATGTTACTGAACCTTAAATTAACCTGTAAGAATAACCAACCTATCTATTCTTGACAAGAGTTCATGATGAACTATGTACATTATAGTTGTACATTTGTGCAAGATAAAAGTCTATTTGTGTATATATAGGTGCATGTGTATGTATAAGGACTCCAAAATTCAATGTACATAGCAGATGCACAAAGAAAATGAAACCTGCTTTCTGGTACACAAGTGTTTACATTATTGATGCCTATACTTAACTAAGCAGTGGGGATCATCAACAGGTTATGTTAATCATGTGGACTGGAGATGCTCTACTTCCTCCTTTTCAAGGAGCATCAGCATTTTAAAGTTAGGGAGGGAACAGAGGATACTGCCCCAGGAGAAGATTCAAATGCACATCCTGATTCGAAAGGAAAAGAAAATGCAAATCTGAACAGAGATCCAGGGAAAGATTAGGTGTAAAGGCTACGTTCTTATTCAGTTGCCTATTCTCCTCTTTGAAGGCAAATTTTGGAGTGGACATGTTTACATTAGACAGGTATTCTCGTGTTGAGGCAAGTAAGCATCCAAATAGCATAACAGATGGATGATACACAGAATGAGGAGACTTCTAAAGTCTAGCCAGGTGTAAATGGGGTTTTCCTTCTATTTTTTCTCACTTGACACTGAAGCCAGTGTATCTGCCAGGCCCATCGTGTAAGCATGCATTTAATTTCTACTTTAAGAGCTGTCTGCTGTTCAGAGTGAGTTTGATGCCACAAAGTAACATGAAGTAACTCTGTCAACTGAGCATTTCTTTCTGAGAGGTGAGGTGAACCTTTAAATGGAAGTACAGTTCTGTAGGCTATACAAGGGCGTAAGAGCTCCCTCCAAGCCAATTCAAACACAGGACTTTTCTGCAAAATATAGTTCTTCCAGTGACTAGCAAAGCCAGGGACTCACTGGTGCCTAACAGGTTGATGAGATTTTCCAGTCCTCATGAGTTTCCAGGATATTGGTAGTGTTTCTTTATTTTTTTCTCAACCTCTCTCCTGTAGCTCATTCTCATTTCTGAAATTTATCTTCAGGTTTCAAAACTGCTGTTTATTAGTTTTCCTTTCCTGCTTCCTTCCTCTTGAGTTTCAATAACAAAAACCATCCTGCCACTGGACAGTGCATGCAGCTCTGTAGCCTGGGTGTTCCTCTCTTACACCTACGCCTACACCTACACTGGATGTCACTCACCGTGGGTACTACTTCCGATTAAAGATCAAAAAGCCACTCAACCATTTAGCATATGGATGTATTGCTACACAACCACCATATGATGCATTTTAATAGTATTTCTGCAAGCAGCGCATCTTTTATACAAACCATGCCCTGACTGTCACAGAGTGTAATTTTAGGCATGACCTCAATGGCTGACCTTCTCAGAGTCATGCAAGGAAAAATTATTTCAGAGCAATCCTGCTAGATAAGGCAGTCAGAAACAGATTCAGGGCATTAGGCACGGTCCATTCTCCAGCTGTGTATACGTTCAAGAGCTGGCTGGCTGAGAATGTTGTACAAAGAGTTTTTCCTGTTGAAAAAAAGACATTTAAATGCTAGTTTTGAAAGGGCTTTTCCCATATAAGGTGATTATTTTTGAAGTTACAATAACAAATAGAAAACTGGTTTTGAGAATTCAGAGGTAAAAAAGTCCTACAAGGTGAACGGAGACTGTACTCAAGTTAAATAGCACAGGTCTGTGCAGTCTTCTTCTGAGGGAGCAGTCTTGTGCCAGAGAAAGCAGTTTCTTTTAGACAGGTAATCATCTATGACTTCTGATTTCATCTCTACCACCTCCTTCTTTGTGACATCAAAAAAAATGCCTTAACTTTTCTGCATCACAGGATTCTTTTTTATGTCTGCAGAAGAGTGATGCAATAGTCATCTCTCTATAAGAACAAATCTGATAATGTATTTAGTTTCTAAAGGTTACATTTCACATTTTAGCTGAAGACATTT
>NW_010184568.1:7733-14736 GCF_000695765.1 Mesitornis unicolor | reverse complement strand
TCCTGCTGGCAGACTTGAAGGCAAAAATGCATTTCTCATATCCCTTGGGAGTATTATCCATGTGGACATGTAACATTAAACTATGTAAGTTACATTATCTGGCACTCCTTCATTACAGTTAGTAGCTGTAGGAAGGAGGGGATTTTGTGCACTGTGAGTGGTTTAGATGGGCAATTCACTTTTCATGGGTTTTAGCTTTTGCTTTGAATATGTTGTGTAGGCACCTAAGGCTGTAACTAAATTAATGCCATCAAAGGTAATATCTGATATTTCCAAACACACAGAGCACACACTACTACAACCCACAAGCAATCTAAGAATATGTCTTTCTTTGACAGCACTTCTAGGGGCCTTCATTTTCTTTAGTGGGCCAACACTTTATTTTTTTAGTAGCCCCATTGGTTCAAAGAGCTGGTGTAACCAGAAACACATCAGTTTCAACAACACCCATGAGTTGTCAGCATATGCTATTACCTCAAGGTAGGGAGAAGAAAGTTAAAAAACCATAATGCAGCAGTTATTCCTAACTTGCCCAAGGCAAATCAGTCTTTGACGTGCATTTTTGCCCAGGCTTGTAGCTATCTGTGCAGGCTGAGATACCTGCTTGTGGGAGGGATCGCTGACTTCTTTCAAGGTGTATTGTACACTGAAAGAAAAGCTGATCCTTTTCATATTAAACAATTGCCCCCAACCCCTCCTAATATTACCCAGACAAGATTATTAGTATGGAAAATAATGACAACACTATCCTCCCTAATGGGGTAAGTATCATAAAGGATTACTTCCTAACAGCAACTTTACTTGTGGATTCAAAAGCAGAAGCTGTGAAACTGCCAGCTAATTTCTTTGTCCGTGTGAATTATGCAGCTGGTAGAGTAAAGCTTTGATGTTGATTGGGATACTTGACTTTCCTGTACCTGTCTAATATCATGATTATACTTTTGTATTTGATCAAAATGAGGAATCTACATTAAAGAGCCACACCAAGTACCTCCTAGCTTGATTTAAAGAAAAAATAAGTATTTTCCCAGGGCTGTAGCACTTAGAAAGTAAGTCCCACTCCAAGTGCAAGTTAGGCTTTTGTCATAAGAGCAATTGTTATGACCTATTTTAGATAATATTTTCAAAGATGAAAGTTCAGACTTTCTGCACTGAATTTCAACACAGCTGCAATCTTGTAGTTAAGAAATTATTAGCCCTGCAATTAGGTACCTTTAATTTAATCCCTGACACCTACTTAATTATAGCGTCACGAGAGACACACTATGAGAAGCAGTAAGATCAACTATGACACACCCCTCCTCGTTTCCCATTGGCTGAAAACTTGTTAGGCTTGATGGGTAGGCACTGTAGTCAAAGAGGATTTTAAAGCAAATAAGTAGCAGGTCCTTCTAGCCAGTCAGAAATGGATTTCCACCTGTCTGAACCTCAGGCTGGAGCAAGATGCTTTTAAAAAAAACCCAACTTGCCATATGAGAAAACTACTGGAGAAAATAATCCCTCTCATACTTCATCTTTCTTCTGTGAAAAAGTGACTTTGGAGGACATTCTAGGCCACCTCACTTGAAGTTACTTTTTCAGAAGAAGCATGGCTTGCTGTGTGTTACAAATCACTGCTCTAATATTTGGAGGTGTCGGCATGGTTGGGACTTTGGCAGCCACAGTTATGCCACAGTGGAGAGTTTCTGCCTACATTGATGGCAACATCGTGGTGTTTGAGACCATCTGGGAAGGACTGTGGATGGACTGCATCAGTCAGCTGGGCATCAGGGTGCAGTGCAAGTTCTACGACTCTGTCCTGGCTCTCCCCCCACCCTTGGAGGCATTCAGAACCCTCATGTGCATGGCAGTGATCCTGTCAATCATTTCCTTTTTAATGGCCATTGTTGGTGTGAAGTACACTCACAGGACCAAGGAGGATCCCCAGGGCATCAGCATCTTCATACTGGCAGCTGGAGTCGCCTTTCTCCTGACAGGCATCCTTGTTCTGATCCCTGTGTCCTGGACTGGAGGTAGCATTATTCAAGACTTCTATGATCCAAAAGTCCCTGTGCCACTGAAACGAGAACTAGGAGCTGCTCTCTATGTGGGCTGGGTGAGCACTGCACTTCTCATCACTGCAGGAGCAATGTACTGTGGCTTCTGGTGCTGGGCTGATACATCCTCAAAATCCAGGTATCCATCGCTTTCTCGTCACAGATCGCACAAACCTGGCTTTGCAGGAGGGCCATCCCTAAGTGTGCATGCCTATGTGTAGCTGCTACCTGTGATCTTTCTGCTTAGCCTGTCGATATGCACTGATTGACTCCGGTATCTAATTAAGCTCTGAGTCTGTAATGGAGAAACAGTTTTGTTCATTTGCTATTTACTATTGGCACACATATCTGCTCGCTAACATGGAAACGTTATTACACGAGCATTATGTAGAGCACAGTCAGAAGAAAAATCACACTATTTTATGGAACGAAGAATAGCGTTGGAACAGCAGCAGCCAGGAGTCTCTCAGAGAAGACAAACAGTGTACGGTTGGGCTAGGAGAAAAGCAGCTGCTGTGCAATAGCAGCATTGCCCTCCCCTAAACCCATGATGTGCAAAGGGAGCAGGGCATTTTGCTCTAGGGTAGAGTCTTTGTAAGGACTGCTGTAGGACAGTGGTGGGAAGCATGGAGTTGGCAGCATGGCTGAAGCAGCTGCTGGATGAACAGAGAAGCCGCCAGCAATCTAATTTCCAATGTTGGCACACAAATATTCATGCTCTCCCATCAGAGGCCTCTATTATTGACTATGGATTTCATTGATGCTTGTGGAGCTGATGTATCCTTCTTGTCTCTTCTGCAAGGCACAGAATTCAGATCGTGGAATAATAAAATTTTTAATCACTTCACCAGACCTTGCCATGAATGCATTAGCTTTCAATTTCTTGCTACCTCTCATCTTTTATGACTTCTCCTGTACCAGAGAGAAGGTAGTACCTCTTCTTCTAAAAAATTCAGGATATACCATCTGTCTTTATGCCCTTTAAAGCATCATGCTAATGTAAAGTATGATTAAGCAAGCCAGGCAATGTAAATGTGTAATCCTCACTTGCTTGTTGGACGATGAAGAGTTCCTGCCCACATTTTCCGTCACACCCACAAAAACCAAGCCCTGATGTTGTTCTGACTGTCTTGTGTTTGCAAGACTTATTTGAAAATATAGACTGAGCAGCCTGATGCCTGTTTGTCCATTGTGCAGAATCCAATGGTATTTGCAGCTGTGCAATTTTTTTTCCACAACTGAAAACTTGGAACCTGCTTTTGACAGTGTCCATGTCACAATGTTGATAAGTGACCAAAGAAGGTCCAGTTCAAAATATTTTTTTCTGGTTCTTTGGAGAGCAGTAATGGACAGTACCATTTCATTGAAAATTTAATGACACAGGTACTCAGCTTGATCCTTTCCTGTGTCCATGACAGGCACCTGAATAAAAAGGTGTGCTGAATGTTTGAGTTGAGCAGAGCAATGCCTCTATATATTCATTTGACTGTTCAATCTGACACAGAACATGGAAAGCTGCATTTAATTAAACAAGCCTTTTATTAACTTGACTTCAGATGAACCTAAATGAAACAGTGCTGCTGAACACAGATATTTATTACATATATTAACTAACGTGCATTTACATTTAAGACAACCAGCTCAGATCTGGTAGTGGGAATGTTCTGGTCGCCAGAAAACAGGTTTAGTGTATCCTGCTCATCACGTGAGTAGTCAATTCAGCACTTATTAGTTCCAAATGAGCCTTTAAGAGAACATTTCCAAGTAGATTTTCTAGTACTAAACCAAATACTTTTTATGTTGTTTTATAGCTGCTGACGTCTGTCACAACAGCTGTCATTGGGTCAGACAGCTCATTTCAGTGGAGTCATTCTGTTGACTTTGGTAATCATTTATATTACCCTGAGGACCTCCACCTGTTATTTGTATTTATGTTCTATAATACATATTTTGTTTAATAAGGAACTATTTGGTGAGTAAACCAGAATTGCATTTTTAAAATTCATTTGGATATGACATTTGTGATTAACAAAGCAGAGGATGAATATATTTGCAATGCAAATTTGATACATATTTATGTGTAAGTAATAGATTTAAATGATGACGTATTCAGTGTAATGCAACTTTATGCAGATATAAGTCCTTAAGAAGTAATTAAGAGCCGTTTTCTACAACATTAATTAAAAGATCTTGAATGCTTTCACTATCAGTGGGCTCATCTAGAAATCAAATTTGAACTGAGTGTACCATTTACACCAGTAACTTTGTTTTCAAAGAGTTGAAAGATAAAAAAGCTTTATTTGAGCATTTGGCATTAATTTCAAAGAAAGCCTAAGCTTTTTACATCTAGCATTAACACCTGATGCCTGCATATTGCTCCATTTCTCTCTTTCACCAGTTGATCAAAAGATGAGCTCAAACAGAATTTCCAAGCTCAGACAACCTTGTGTCTGCATCTGGGTTTGGAATCTGACCTTGATGCCAAGCATACAGCTAGGCTGGGCTGCTGTTTGAACATCTGGGGTTTTACTGACACAAACAATTTCTGAGGATGTGATTTAGCACTTTGAGGGTGATGAGACACTGGCACAGGTTGCCCAGGGAAGTTGTGGATGCCCCTTCCCTGGAAGTGTTCAAGGCCAGGTTGGACAGGGCTTTGAGCAGCCTGGTCTGGTGGGAGATGTCCCTGCCCATGACAGGGGGATTGGACTAGATGATCTTTAAGGTCCCTTCCAACCCAGACCATTCTGTGATTCTATGACTTCAGACTCACCAAAATATGTTTAAGACTCTGTGACACTAAAATTTCTGAATTAAATGCAGGATTAAATTTCTCATAAGAAGCTAATCTGCAGGAGATGTAACACAGTGGTTAACCTTCTCCCTTTGAACAGAACAGAAATTCCTTTATTGTAGATTCTCATCAGGAAAACTCCATAGAGACGATTATTAGATATTTTACCTCTGTATGTGAGGAATGCATTTGGCTGAATAAACTGTATGGGTGTACCTGTGTCTGTTAAGGGAAAAAAGAGTTTTTTCTTCTTGCTTTTTCCCTATTCAAAACCTGTGATGCTCAGAACTGACTAGTTGGAAGCAGCAGTTTGGAGGTATGAGTAAGAAAAAGAAATTTGAAGGGCTTTAATGAAAACTGTGGTTGAGCTTTTAAAATAAACTGCTGCTGTTCATGAGTTTTCTGAGGGTAATAGGAAGAATTTGGCTTGAGGGAAGTGGTGGAGGAGCTTGCACAGATCTCTGGTGCCCAAGACTGCACCTTCTAACCTCCTATCTGCTGCTTCAGGAGAGGTTCTGCCCCTTCAGCGTTATGTCCAGCCAGACCTGGTCTCAGGTAACCCAGACTGTCTAAGGAGACCCTTGGAGCTTATTTAGATGGCTGAACATGTCCTTCCTGGGTGACATAGGTGAGGAGAGGATGCTCAGGAACATGTGTAATGCGGCAAAGGCATAGAGCCACCTCTTCAGGGCACAGGAGGGTTGTGGAAAGAGAGCACTGGTTACACACTACGTGATGAAGGACCAAGAGGAAGCAGGGTGTGAATAATCACTATTGACCAGGGTTTTCTCTCATAAGAAAAGGCCTGACATGTGGGTGTCATTTGAGGTGGATGAGCCAGGAATTACTAAAATGTTGTGTCAGGCTGTCATGTGCTGGAGCTCTGCTTTCATTAAGGAATGGAGGCAGTAAACTTGTTTTAGTGGCTCTGTGTTCACATTCCTCTAGGCATAACTGTCACAAACTTCAGGCTTGCTATATTTGTTAATAGTAGCTGATTAAATATTATGGTTAAATATCTAGTTTAATATCCTGATGCTATCATATAGTTGAATATTTTGTGATTGCAGGACAAAATTACTTTGGAAATAAATGCAAATAGCTGAGATTTTGCTATGTATTTGAAATAAATGTATGAAACCATCAGTATTTGTGGAATTTTTTTTGGGTTTTTTTAGAGTTTTTTTTAACCATTGTATCATTGTTTCTTTTTTATATTAAAGTGAATGGATGTATTTTCCCATTGCCAGGGAAAGACAACTTCAGTATTTTTATAATGCCCTTTTCTGATTCAGTCTTGGTTTCTACATTGTGTTTTGGGTTTTGCTAAATGATAAACAAAGTGGGTCTGATTCCTTGGGAAATAAAATACACAAAACTGATTTAGTGCTGACTTCCAAGACTTTCTTATGAGAAGTTTCCTGAAGTATTTCAAAAGCCGGTCCTGAAATGTATATTCATCTCTGAGATGAAAAGGGAAGATTCTGGAGCAAATAATCCACCACTAAGATGCAGCCAAGGGAATATATTTAAGGTAAAAATGACAGCTTAGCAAAACATTTCATTACAACAGAAAGATGAATCAGACAGGTTTTGAGACAAATAAATGCATGCAGTCATCAGTCCTGATATGCAGAGACAAAGCTCTGTGTGAGGGACATTAAGAATAAGTGAGTTTATGTTAAAAAATGTTACAACTTTCCTGAAAATCAGAGTAAAGACTCACAGAGTCAGACATGGGAGCTTGATTTTGTTCTTCTGATTGACTGTAACCATTCTTTTGAAAAAGGCACAAGAGGTCTTTTCAAGGGAGTCCTATATCATCTTTGAAAACTGGGACAGAGCTGACCCACCAAATAAACAATTCCTTTCCTTTGCAACTGGTATGGAAATGCTCTCTGACTTACACACTTTGCTTTCCTGTTTTGAGTCTCAGAGTCAGAGTTAGATTACTTGACATTTTATGACCACTTTACAAAACAAAGAGCAAAAGAAAACAAGAAATACTCTTGATAAGTGTAGGACATTTTCAGCTGAAAAGGTCTGTGCCGATGCTTCTTGTGTTCAGTTGCCACTTGCAGAAAATGTTCCAGCTGTCAATGAGGACAAACAAAAAATATTCAAAAGCACAAAGATTTTGTTTTTAGCAACATCGAGGAACAGAACTGGCTAG
>NW_010184568.1:0-7702 GCF_000695765.1 Mesitornis unicolor | reverse complement strand
TGTGACAGCAGTATTAGCAGGCCATGTACACCCTCAGAGTCAGCATCAGAGAGTTTGTTCAATTCCAGGAAACAAAATGGTTTGAAACCAGGGTGTCCTCAGTGCCAATATAGCCAGTTGCATCATATAGCCAGTTGCATCATTTCTAAAACAATTAAAGAAAAAAGAGAAAATACTATGCATAACTCAGCTGTTTGTACCAGAAGAAAAGCAGAACACAAAAGGTTACCTGATATTCTCATCCCTTGCAGCCCTTTAAAAATGAAAGAATGAGCTAATTTTACCATTAGACTTTTTATTCTTTTATCTAGTCATTTGCCTGTCGCTCCAAAAAGGCTACTTACTTGAATGTGTCACCACCTGAACAGTGTGAAATTTTGAGGCATTATAGAAAAGTAAACTTTACTATGGTTTTACATTCTGTTACCAGCCAGTTCAAGTAGCGAGCCCAGCAGTGTATGTACGCTGTTGTAGAGACACTGTATTAAAGCGATGCTGCTCTTCAAAGTACCTCCTCCATGTGTGCCCTGCAAACCAGAACAAATCTTGCTGGTAAGACGAGTTTTAAGAAGAGTTGTCATTTTAATCCAGGATTCTGGATCTGTCTGTTATCCAGGAGTGCTTACTGCTCAAGTTACGATGATTGCTGCAGTGACAAAGGAAGTAGAGCTAGAGAATTTGGATGCAGGTTTCTGTGCTGAGGAAGGAACTGACAGAATTGCCCCAAAATGTTTGAATTAGTTATACTTCATCCTAATGCATGTACACTTCCCTTGCCCCAGTAATTTACAATCAAACACTACCAGTGTATCAATCACTAGAAAGGAATTTATCATGCAGTTCCTTTCAGCATTCCTCTTTTTTTTTAATTTAAACATTGCTCTTGATCTAAACAACAAAAAAAGAGCTCACAGCAATTTAACTGACAAATTCAACACCTTTGTGTGAAAAAGATGGTTCAAAAATAGAAACCACAAACCCATCAAGTTCTATTCCCTGCATCAGCATCAGTCAAACTGAATAATACATTAAGCTTGCTAAATCCCTGTTGCCCACTTCTGCTATGGACCTTAATCTGTGGTCTTTGTCTCAGTTACCATGAAGTAGTCCCTGATTGCCAAATGACAAAGATGATGAGTACATTAGTGTTTCAACTTCTGTCTTATGGATGAGTGACTGACAGAATGATAAGCAATGTTTATTCATTCAGAGTTTCCACTGTAATGCCAGATGGTGCTGGGAAATAGAAAATAATCTCTAGACCCCAAAAAACATTGCCTCACATACTGTCACATTCATTCTGAATTTAGCAAAAATTGGCAACATAAAATCCATGTGTTGAAGAAAAGTATATTGTTAACCAAGTGCTTTTTGCAAGGACAAGTGTCATGGGTTATTCTGAGTCCTGTTCTCTCACTGGCACATTCAAAACACTGACTTCAAGCTCCTCTTACACCAACCTGACTGCAGTCATGCAAGAGGAGACACAAGGAAGGCCAGCACTGGTGCTAGAGCTGGTGGCTGCAGCCACAGGACAGAGGACACACAATAGTAAGACTGCCTTTGCAGGGCTCTAAAGGAAGAGCATACTCTTACCCTAAACTGAATGTGCCATTGTGGTGGGTCGATCTTGTGGGGCTGGCCACCCAGATGCTCTCTCACTCTCCCTTCTCACACTTTTCCCTTGCTCCACCTTGGTCTCTCCAGGGGCAGCAGGGGATCCCTTTTTGGGCACATCCAGCACTTTCTACCCCTCTTCCTCCTCTCCCTTCAGTGCTCCCAGGGCTGTTTCTCACACTTTACCCCCACCCTTTGCTGCCAGGCAGTGTTTTGCCCTTCCTTACTCAAGGCACCACCATCGTGGCTGCAGGGCTCAGGCATGCCCTGTGATGGAGCTGTGAGAGCTGGCTGGAATCGGCTGTGTCCAACAGGATGAGGGCAGCGTTGGAGGGGAACAAGACTGCATCCAGGTTCTGTGTTGGCTCCATGTCAGAGCTGGCCTCAGGCACTGACAGCCAGACCCTGAGGGGAGTAGAAGAGGTTGTAGAGCCTCTTGGTGCACTGTCCTGATGTTTCCCATCCATTACAGTCTAACCCAGGTGCCTCATGTTCAGGCCTGAAGATCTCCTGGAGTATTCCTGCGCTCCGGAAAATGTAGTGATCATTAAAGTAATTATCAAGAAATAGTGTTTGTGGAGTAAGAGGTTTGACTTACTGAGGGGTGTGTACAAGACCACGAAGTGCTGGTTAATGCAGGCATCAAAAAGCACTGACCTGTCTCATAGGAGAGCAGCAGTGACTTCCTCTTCCTGATCTCACTGCACCCATTACCTGGTTTGTGTGCCACCCAAAAAAGCTGTTTGGAAACACTCCACTGCCAAGAGCTAATTACATGCTAATCTTTCTTTGAGTGGTGCCTGTGACAAATTATCCTTCAAGAGAGACTTTAGCATTCCTGTGTAGAGCAGTGTTCGAAAAATCCGTGACTTAGCTGACATGGTGGTACCAGCACATCATTTCAGATTGATACCATTTTACATGGAAAGCCAGAACACCCTTAAAACTTTTCAAGGTGAGATAAAGATATAGGGATGTGAGATTTCAGAGAGAAATGTTCAAGTTGTTTCATACTTGTGAGATAGAAGTGAGGGTAAAGTTCGAAGTTTATTGAAGCCAATGGAAAGGCTCTTGTTATGATCAATAGATCTTTAAAGCATCAAAACATGTCAGCATCAGTTATAGTTATTCGGGATCAGCTGTCAGTGGTCCTGGAGATGCTCAGATGTTCAGTTGCTCAGAGTTTCATATAGGGATGGATAACACCCTGAAACTGCCTGCTGAAATTCAGTGTTGGGTGAACATTTTGGCATTTCTGGAACAACTCTACCCCTCCAATTCTTCAAGTTTGCACACACACACACACACACACACACGCAGAGTGACAGAGACATAATGGCCATGTACACTGAAATTATTTTCCATAATTTAAGAAGTGTTTCCAGATTACACAATCTGTTACATCATTGGTAGACTGAATGTTGCTAAACATGGAGATTTTCCAAAGATTAGAAGGACACAATCGAGTACAGTTTACTCACTGTGTATTTGCTTCCCTAATTAGCAGCTGAAAAATCCACCCTTCCCTTTAAAATAAATTTTGGGATTATGTTGTCCTGTCAGCAGGGGAGTTAACGAATGCAGGTTTCATCCAGGTTGGCTCACTATTCCCCTTATGGCAGCTTGAGCTAAGGGAAAGCTGGGCACAGGCGGTGCAAGCTGCCAGGCACCTTCTCCAGTGGGTAGGAGACATGGATGCAGGGCTGGGCACAGCCACACACCACCAAAGATCTGCTGCCCAGGCCACTTGTCTCTCCATCCATACTGGCTTTCATTTTTCTCTCTTTTTAAACATTTTCCCTGAATTCTGTAGTAACTAATTTACCCTTGAGGCTTTGAACCCTGTGTCAAATAGGATTGAAACTGGCCAACAGGTACTAAAGTTATTGGGAGAGCTGGACAAACAGACAGAATAGCTGCAGAATTTTCAGAAGGAGAGTTGAAAATGTGTTTTCCATGAAGTCTGACACTACCATATTTTACTACTTTATTTATATGGTAAGATATGTGGTTCTTAACACTTGTAGGAGAATTACTCCAGTTAGTTAACTTCAACCTCCAAACCATGAGACAACAAAGGATAATATTTTTCACAGGATCTAGATTTGTAATGGTTATTGGTGTTGTCGTCTTCTTCCCTAAATGATTTAACAAGATCAGATTAATTTTTAATGCCAGAGCATTGTAGAAATCTTTCCAACAACATGATGTAAAACTCTCACATCTAGGCTTTTTTATCTTCCCATCAGATTTTAAATAATATGTCAGTGCATTTATTATTGAACTTTCCTTTTACATTGTATGCCTGTGAGTGTATGCAGTTTCTTGCATAAAACGTTATCACTTGGCATCAGCAGAATAAAACAGAGGTACCTCCATGTTGGAATAATGTAATGTTTTTGATTATGCAGCTTGTTTTACTAGCAGAGCATTGCTGCTCCAGGAAATTAATGCAATGACACTTTAAAAATCATTACTAATATACAGAAATAGAAATGGCCAGGTTTTTGTTTTATTGAGCATAATTTCTTCAGGTAAATTAAAAGTCATGCCTTGATGAAAGCTGTTAAACCAATGATTTATGTAATACTTGGTGACCTAACAGTACCATCAAAGAAGAAAGCTGGATTAATAGCTAAAACTTCAGGTGGGCCAAAATCTATTTAATAACATGATTTTAGAACAGCTGAAACACTGAGTTTGTAATGCTCTAGAATGTTTACTTTCTTCCCTGATTCTGTACAAAATGATTAATTGATCTTTAATTAAGTGAGAAGGTAAGATGACCCAGAGGAAGGGTTGAAAAACCAGTCTCTTAAATATTCATGATATTTTACATAATAGTCAAACTATGAAAAGCTTTTACCCTTTGTAACAGATCACTATTAAACTTTACCAGGACATAATTTTTTTATTTTTCAATCTGATAAAAAGAACAAGGACCGTATGTGTAGTTGAACAAGTTCAAATTGCTATTTATTTTTTCAGAAGCACTAGCAATCATGCAATTGCTATCCACAAGAAGTGTATTGAGGTCTAAATCAATTTTAATAATGACTGAAAACAAAATTCACCTTTCAATATATTTAAGTTCTTGTTAAAAAAGATTGATTTCCTGCCCCTTTTTAGCTAAAATCCACAGCCGTATTTCATTTATGAATTTGAATTTTTATTTTTATATTTACTATTAGCATTAATATTTACTACATCTTGTCTTTTTGTTGCCAAATCATAAATCTTAGGTTCCTCAAATTCCCAGTGCAACTATTTATCCAAGAAAAGCAAGTATTCTGAGATTACTCTGCACTTTTATTTTGTGATAGACTGGGCAATCAGATTATTTGCACAGAACAGTTTATTTCTGCAGAACATCTACTAACAGAGGTATTGGAGGATGCCTTAGACTTTACTGAAATTTGTACATAAAAATAAAAGCAGAGTTTGAAGGTAGGATATGTGGTATGGATAGAAGAAATAATTATAAGTGAGTAAGGACAGACAAAAGCAAAAACCTATTTTAAAAAGATAATGACTGGGCAGAGGGAAGCTGAAAGGTTTTGAAAGCAGAGAAAAACAACACTGGTGGCATTTGGAATGCTGTAATAAGAATTACAGTGCTTGCACTTGAAATGTCAACACATACACAGTGTTTTCTAGCAAATAGCAGCCAGACTTTAGAAACACTGCAAGCACCTAAGAGATAAGAGTCCATGCTGGGAAACATCACTGTCCAGACCATAGCAGAAGCACAGGGTGAGACAACTAGAAATAGTTTTTAGTCATTGCTTTCTGTCCTTAAATCAGTCTTAGTGTATTATGGGAAGTAGTTTCTCTACTGTCTATGAGGCCAGGAAGATATGTAATTCTGGTTTTCTAGATGGAGGAAATTTTAAGGCCCTAGTTGTACAACGCACACAAGCACATGCTTGCCTTTGTTAGCTTCTTGCGTGCCTGACTAAACTTATGCCCCAGTGATTTCTTTGGTTTCAGTGCATAACAGTGTCAGCACTTCCAGGGCCAGGTATCCTCACCCTTGGCTCCATCAGCCCAGTGAATCCTAAGCATTATGTACCATGCAGAGAATAAGGCTAAGAAATACCTAGTTCTCAGCTGTAAGATCAAACCCCTCGGCTGTGCTCATTATGGGTAACTCAGAGGATAAACAGTATCAAAAATAAAGGTGTGAGAAGGGACAAACTATTTGCAGCAAGGAGATAGAGCTAACAGGACCTAACAAAGGTTTTGCTGGTGGCTGGGAAGCTGTTGGGCCAGAGGAAACAGTGCAGCAGCAAAGTGGCTCACATAAGAAGGAATGATTTAAAACATGCATGTGTGTACCTGGGATTTAAACATATGTCAGTGGTGGCTGTAGGACCTCATTCAAAACTCAGTGAAGTCAATACACTTCAGTAATATCTATGTGTGCTGCATGGAGCTCTCACGTTTCTCATGGGACTGGATGGGCTCTGTCAGTGTTAAAAGGTTTCATCAACATTTTGTATTTTACACCTTGACCAGCTGCCAATTTCTGACAGAGCTACATGTGAGTACATATGAGGGAATGCTTCCTGTCAGTGACTCAATCAAATGCTTTTGAAAGGCAGAAATAAATAATAAAGGATTACCTTTCTCTTACTTCTGTATTACCTCAAAGAATTCTAATAAACCCAGAAGGGTGGGCGTACATTCACAGAGTCACACAGGTTTGTCTCTGGCAGTGGATGTTCTTGTTAAATAATGCAGTGATGAAGCAACATTTTAAGCATATAGATGGAGAGATAAATAGATGTTTCATGACTCTCACCTTAACTACCTATTCATCAAGTATAACTGATCGTGCAGAAACGCCACCTGGCATTTAGTCTGGATGAAGGAACACTGACTGATCTCCAGAATTTGTCACTAGTAGTTCTTTTTAGTAACAAATTAAGCATTTCTGTTAATATTCCTGTTCCTTCATTCTTAATTTGCCGCAGAGCACTTACATGAGATCTCTGGTCCTGGTGACTTCTTGTAGTTTAAATGATTGATTGTGCTTCATATCTTTTCCAAGAGCTCTTTGTTGCTGACAGTGTCTTATCCATAGTGCCAGCCAAAGAAGCTTTGAGGTAGGTATCTCCCCTATTTGTTCTTCAGTAAGTAATTTACCTTTTGGAAGGCTTTGATTCTTCTTGAATCAGGCTGTTTATTTGCCACACTGAGTGCTTTTAGAGATTTTTCAGCTTCTGAGATGGATAAAGAACTCAACGCTGTAGGTTAAGTGACCTTCTGTATATCCATTTTATCTTTTATATCTCTATTGGTACGGTGTCTCAAATGGACAGCACATACTAAATGTCTCTCTAGTCTCTCTTTCTCTAAAGCCCTGCAACAGACACAAAATAAATTCACTCATCCTGTACTATTATGCTATACACTGAATCTTGACTGAATATTCTGACTCTTTCAGAATATTCAGGGCTTGCATTGTACATTTCATAGGATCCTTTCTCTTGCTATAATTAATTCTCTGCATGTGGCCAAAGATTGCATTTGTTATCTTCCTGAGCATAAGAGGTCTATTAATATGTAAATTAGCAAGTTTTAGTTTTCTTGCAGCAGAAAAACTTTTTAACATTTTAGTGATAAGTTCATAATAGTGGTCCCTTTCTGTGCTTCAAAAGTATAACTTTTGCTTATATTTCTCTATAGAATGCTAAAGTAAAAGTCAGATTTCTTTACAGCAGGGAAGTTTAATACTGGACAGCCTAGTACTTTGACAGTGGCTGTGGAGAGTTATCAGCAGAAGCAGGCATAAATGTGCTGGAAATGAATGAATTTAGGGAGTTAAATACTGAACTTTGTAAAAAAAGAGCAACGTGTGTAGTAGCAGCCAGAATGATCCAAGAAGAAAGAGTTGCTTACCTTGGCTATATTATCACAGAAGCACAGAATCACAGAATATTAGGAGTTGGAAGGGACCTCGAAAGATCATCCAGTCCAACCCTCCTGACAGAGCAGGATCATCTAGACCAGGTCACACAGGAATGTGTCCAGGCGAATCTTGAAAGACTTCAGAGAAGGAGACTCCACAACCGCTCTGGAC
>NW_010184567.1:0-1458 GCF_000695765.1 Mesitornis unicolor | reverse complement strand
CCGCGGGGAACTGGGCCCGGCGTCCCCCGGTCACGAAAATGTCACAGAATGAGATTGTACCAACACCGCCACACCCCAGGCGGTCCTGGTGCGGCTCTGCTGGGCTCAAACATGAGCTCAGCCTGCAGGGACCGGGAGGCATGGGCAGCTCCTCTTGTTATGCTCATTTGCTGCAAATTCAGGGAGAGAAATGTAGCGGGAGCTGGGGCTGCAAGCCCAGAAGGGCACAGGGCTGGGTGCTGCAGAGCCAGCCCTCGGTCCACCCAGAGCCATGGGGCTCTGCCATGGCTGGGCCTTTGCTGCTCCGTGCACTCAGGGAGGGCGCCTGCCTTCACCAAGGTGACTGCAGCGAGGGATGCCGTTTGGTCCTGTGTCCTGGCAGGCCCCACAGCGTTTGTGCTGCTTTCCATCTCACTCAGAAGGACAAGGCCTGTTTTTTCTGTAATAGCGAATTTCTCACCAGTGCCTTGATGCTGCAACACAACAACGCTGCTGCTGCTGCTCAGGGAGAAGTGCCCTTGCTCGAACCTGACAAGCAGCTACACAGCGCTCTGAGGGAAGTGTCTTCCTACAGGGGGCAAACACTAACCCCTGACTGCTTCTCTGAAGCACTTCCTCCGTTGTGAACCTGGGAGCTTGGTTGTCTTCTGGCAACCTGCTCTCCTGGTGAGACCGCATCTGCAATATTGTGTCCAGTTCTGGGCCCCTCAGTTCAAGAAGGACAGGAACTGCTGGAGAGAGTCCAGCGTAGGGCTACAAAGATGATCGAGGGAGTGGAGCATCTCCCTGATGAGGAGCGGCTGAGGGAGCTGGGGCTCTTTAGTTTGCAGAAGAGGAGACTGAGGGGAGACCTCATTCATGTTTATAAATATTTAAAGGGTGAGTGTCACGAGGATGGAGCCAGGCTCTTCTTGGTGACAAACAATGATAGGACAAGGGGTAACGGACACAAACTGGAACACAGGAGGTTCCACTTAAACTTGAGAAGAAACTTCTTCTCAGTGAGGGTGACAGAGCACTGGCCCAGGCTGCCCAGAGAGGTTGTGGAGTCTCCTTCTCTGCAGACATTCAAAACCCGCCTGGACGCCTTCCTGTGTAACCTCATCTGGGTGTTCCTGCTGCGGCAGGGGGATTGGACTGGATGAGCTTTTGAGGTCCCTTCCAATCCCTAACGGTCTGTGGTTCTGTGAACAGGGAGCCTCCAGTGCAGCAAGGCAGGGAGAGCCAAAGGCCTCTCACAGCCCAGCTCCAGCAGTGGTTCTGGTTCATTATGGGTCCAGTGGATTTTGGCACAATGTAACTTTTCGCTTTTATTCATTTCCCTCATCCAGGAACAAACTGAGCGAACCAGCCGCAGCCTGCAACTCCCGTAGTTCCACAGCGAGACCTCGCCGCCGGGTTTCTAACCCCAGCCCTCCCCAGAACAGGACAGGCTGCCCACTCCCTTCTGTGGGGAGC
>NW_010184566.1:0-30933 GCF_000695765.1 Mesitornis unicolor | reverse complement strand
ATATATCTCCTACTTTATAGCATAATTAGTTATTACTAGTGCAATATAGCACATGTAACTGTGTGTTGCAGGCAGAAAAACCTCAACTAGGGGAATTTTGCTTAGTTTCATTTACTGACAATTCTTAACATAAAACTTTAATTACCAATTCAGGCATTGAGAAAAACATGAAAATGAAAAATTAAGCAAACACTTAGGGAAACACCTTACCACCCCCTTCTCCAGGCTCAACTCCAGTTCAACATCTCTCTTCCTACCTTCCTAGTCTCATTTTCCCCTGTTTAGCCAGACCCTTCAGTGCAGTGTTGGGCAGCGCAGGAAGTCAGGGTCAGTGAATAGAGGTTTATTTCTCTTGCTGCTTGCTCCTTACTGGCTTTTCTCCACTTCTACTTGTTTCTTACTGCTCTTCTGCCCTTCAGGGCTGTCCCTGCCCCAGTGTGGGTTGTGTATCTCCAGCGCTGACCCCAGCAACATCTCCTTCCACATAGTTTCCCAATTCTCCTCCCTTTTCTCCACATAGGTCTATTCATGTTTTTCCTCCATGTGTCCCCTTAGTTGTGACTAAATAGCCTCATTGTCAGTACTACTTGCTATACTGTTTTCTAAATATTTTCCATTCGAAGAATGTTCAATAGCATTTGACAGTCCCACTGAAGCCAACAGGACTATTTACGTGCTGAAATGCTCTGGTCCCTATTTCTACTCCTCAGAAAAAGAAGCAGTAAATTGTTTTCAGGAATTTTACATTTGTTAGCCAAACAATTCATTACCTTAGTCTACCTTGAATTTATGTGATTCATACCAAAATATTTATTATATCAAAAAGATTTGTAATTGAAGTAACAAGACAGTCCATCCTAGTAAAACGTCTGCTGAAATCACATTGGTGTTTTGGATATTAAGACCAAATATATATAATGACTGGGTTTGGGGAATTTTTGAGGCTGACACTCCAGGACCAGTGACCATCTCCATCTCCCAGTTACTGCAGTTGCAGAAGGAAAGAATATGAGCTCCTAAAAAGACAGATCTCAAGCATCATCTGTCCCAATTACAGACTAAACTTATTATAGCTGATGGCTAGGAGTTTGGACACAATTAATATATTTCTTTAATCCTGGATTGTAACCTTTCTGTAAAATAAAAGATTCTTTTTTTCAGAGTGGAAAAAATAATTTGTCTTTTCATCACTGGAAAAAATGTTTGTTGCTGTCTGAAAGATTTTTCATTTCTCTGGACTAATTAGATGACTTGCACAAAAGTATGGCAAAAAATTGAAAGAGAACTCTGTTTACTTTAAGTCTGTCACAGATGAATTTGAACAAGGTTAAATTACGTACTGTGAGGAGATACTTTGCTATTCCTTTTGAAATAAATATACCGGAACTGTGTTCTGCACCTGAGAGCTACTTTTAAGAGTCACTTACTAATAATGTATGTGTTCAAATGAACAAGGAACTTTGTAGAAAGCATGAACGTGATCTTAATAGCGTTAATAACTAACATTACATCTGTGATACTAATAATGAATGGAAAGCATATGGTCAAGCAAAAGAATAAAGAAACATTATCTGCTATATATTAAACTATGGTTTTCAGAAGCCAAAACCTTTGATAGTTATTTTAATGAAGCTTTTATTAGTTAATACCAGAGTGAAATAATAGATTCATTTCTACATGAAATTTAATTACATCCAAGAATTTGAAGGACAAACCACAGAAATCAGTCAAATTTGCAAAGGTCAGACAAAGAAAATATGATGAAGACTAGAGGAATACAGTTAGAGAAAAGAAAAAATAAGTATCTGGAATCAAATTAAATATAAAATATCAAGTCCAATTAGATGACAGAAGGAATTGGCAAAGTTCTGTCCCAAGACTCAGTTGAATCAGGACTGACCCAAACACCTGATACCTAATTTTGTAAAACAATCCTGAATTAGCAACAGAAGGATCAAGATGTTCCAACAAGTCTTTTCCATCCATTAGCGATAATAATTCTCTTCATCTGGAAGACCAGTACGGTATTCATAACTACTCCAGTTGAACATAGTTCAACAAATCTTCTGACAGGCTGAAAAACTGTGAACTGAACATCTGTTGTGTTTAAGTACACATATGCTATAGCTATAACAGTTCACTAAACAGGACCAGAGCACGGGCACAACTACAGCTTGTTCCCACCTTTAGGAGCACATATTAACTATCATACTCCCAGACAATACCTAGGCACGGACTTGGGAACAGCATAGGCTAAAGCATCCTGCTTTGGATGGGAAGAAAGTTTAGGTATAAGGATACAAGCTGTGCTAACTAGTTAACCTCAGGGCCACTTTATTTACCATCATGCATGTAGCCATAGAGTTATCTTCAGAGCAAATCAGTGCCCTTTCACCATAAATCAGGTTTGTAATCCAGGAGACTTTTCTGATTTGCTAGAGATACATGAGGACAAAACATCCTGAGGAGTAATGGCATGAAAAAAAAAAAAGCTAAGAAAAAGAGTGCATGTTTTTTACTTTAGAAAGCTTAAGCTTTATTAACTGTCACTAAGAAATTTACTAAGAATGTGTGGTACATGTCTCAGGAATCACTTGCTGATTTTTCAGTCGCTTATGTTGAAGTTTAATTCTATGTAAGGCTTTCTGAGAAGGCAGAATTTTATTTAGCCTCTGCTTTAGTGAGGATGTTAAGTTAGCGGAAGAAGGGGCTTTTAACAGTGGTATTCTGTTAGATATGTATAGAAAGCAGTGTTAAAATACCAACAGCTTCAGAACAGATACTGACAATGGAGAGCTGCTGGTTTCTAATTCTAATTCTAATTCTAATTCTAATGAGTCATTTTCAGACACAAAACTGACTCCGGATTCAGGCACAAAATTCCCTGAACAACTCCACTCACACAATAGCACCTTTGAGCCAGTAATAGTTTATCACAGCTCACAAAGTAGCCCACAGGACAATCTGAGTATTCCATTCCTAAACCGTAGGAATGGCAGTTTTCTATGGAGCAAATAGGTCTTTGTATCATGAGACCTAAACATTAGTTCTAGTTCCGCCACTGACTGTTTAACCTGGACAAAGCATTTAATCTTCCTGTAACGATCCATTTCTCAAATGTGATTTCAATTCTTACCCACCTGAAGGCAGGGCATAAAAATATATATAATTCCTAAATGTTACTAAAATGAAATGCAACAAACCCCCTTTTTTACATGTTAACTTTAGTCTAGGTCAGGCTATTGTCATCTAAACTCATGCAATGAACTGCTGTGACTAAAGATTATTTTTACTTTAGAATAAATCAACATCACAGCTCTCCATCAACATCACAGCTCTACTCAGAAAACTTGAACAAGAGTTTGGATCAGTTCAACCAGATCTGAGCTTTGCTGGTCTCAATTTACGTTAAAAATAGAACTCGGTTGACCAATAACATGAGACTGCAACCCCTCCTCCAATATGTATTAGCCTAAAGCTAAATGGCTGCCAACATGAGCTCTGTAAAGCTTCCTCCCATTCCCTGTTAAGTCTTCATTTAGTCACTTTATAGTATTTGTAGATCAAAAACAGCTCTCCAGCTCTGCCTTAAGCACTGGATAAAGCAGTTTTCTTTAAGAGTTTTAGGCTATTAGACCCAAGTGTATTTCTGAAAAGTCTCAAATGGAGCAGATAAAAGGGCAAGCAATGGATATAAAAAGAAATAATCTCAACTTGATACCTGGCAAAAGGGGGTGATTTTTGTGGCTGTTGATTTCACAAATCATTAAACATAACAGCAAACATAAAATGAATGTTTTCTGCCCATTTTTTAAATTTAGAGGCTTTGGGGGAGCTTGTGATGTTTCCCTATGTGAGTGGTCATTAGATTGAGCATTACACGGAGGGCAACTGCATAACTGCTCTTGCAGTGTCATCCTCAAACAGCAGATTATAGCCCCGGGGCAGAAACCACAAGTACTTACTGTGATTGCAGTCAAAGGTCTTATCTGTGTCCAGGTTATTCTTTTCTTCTCCAGGACAAAACATCAGCAATTCAGCTTCAATAAAACTATACAATGTTTATATAGAAGGAGACATTGCTTATTTTCTCTGCATTTATGACAGAAAATCCCTCTTAAACCCACTCCTTCATCTGCATTGCTGGATCAGTCCTCAACTGGTACAAACAGCTGCAGCACAGTGTGGACCTTGGGCTGCTTTTTTCCAGCTGTTACTTCAGCTCTTATACTACCTGTGACGGAGCTATTTTTACAGTTTTTTATCTAATAACTTTTTTTTCTCTGTGTGCAGCCTTCTCCAGTAGTATAGTACAGCCATTTCAGCAGAGACCTTCTTTAAACTGTGCTTCAACAAGGTGGACAAATTAATGAAGAACAGGTCCTGGATTCAACAGCCCACATTTAAAAATAACCTACCCTACCATGACAGTGCACCATATTACTGCAGTGAGTAAGCTTTATGCCCAAAACTAGACTTACCTCCTGGCCCGTTAGGTATCCACTATGAAGACACCAGTTTTCTCATATTTATAGCTTCAGATCACATTGATCCAATCAACAATCTTGATGCATTAAGAGGAACACCATAGATTCTAAAAGCACCAGCTCCAGTGCTCCAACAAAAAAGATGCAACAGAAACAAGAGCTAGGAAAACTCAGGATATTGGAGTCTGGGTTCCTCTACAGAAGCACATATTAATGAGTTTGAAGTAGAGCCATGCCTTTGCCACTTTTGATCAGTACCTAATAATATCCTCACGTGCCTGAGTAAACCAAGTTCAGACAAATCAGGACCATCATGTTGGTTCTAAAACAGAAGCTTTTTTTTTTCCTGAGGAACAAATGGGAGTGTCACACATGGTTGAGAAATTAATTTCTTCAACATGTTGCACTTATAGCAGATCAATAAATAATGTGGGAGGAAAAAAAAGTAAAAATAGACAAATCCAATCTCTCTTTACCCTTGACAGTTTTGTTTTTCTTGGTAGTCTTCTAGATTTTCATTTCCTGGTCTTCTATCAATGATCTTCCAACAAGAATAGTTTTGGCAGACTGAATAATAGAAAACAGTGTATGATGACAATCAGACTTGAAATAATGGGCAAGTATTGATACTTAAAGCTTTCTTTTAGTATTAGCTAAGACTGGTGTTACAGTGCTGAAATCCAAAATCATTGTAGACAGGAACAGAAAGACTCATTGCTATCACATAATTTCATAAGCTCTAACACTTCTATTACTTTGCTTTTTTAAGAAATATCAAGATCCTGTATGTCATATTCCAGTAATTAAAGATATTTTTTACAGAAAAATTCCCAGCTATTATGGTGATTTTACCATATTGAGTACTTTTGTTCTGGTATCCTGAAAGCACTGAGTACTTTTTAAGCTTGAATCACAATAGTGAAGGGAAGCAGATATATTCATGAGCTTTTGATTCAGTTTGTAATTCAGCTTTTCCTCAAGAACTGATTGGGAAAAACTGTTCCTGGGACTGCTCCAGAGAAAGGCTGAGTTTTACAGAGAACCGTTTAACTCACATTGACATTCATATTAATGTCAGTGACAATTTATGGTGTGAGCTCCTCTCAAGATCACATTTAATATAAAATATCAGTTGTCATTGGAAGCTCCAAATGCCAGTGCCCTTTCATAATACAGTCCACTGATTTCCCAAGATTTGGCCTGTTAAAAAGAGACTAAGAAATTGTTAAGCTTTATCTCAAAGTGCACATTTTCCTTTTTTACTTCCACTAAGTTACTTGATGCTATGAGACTGAAAGTATAAAATCAATACTCCTCAAGTACAGTACTGCATGCAAGGAGTAGCAGCCACTACAGGCTGTTATACATCTTTTCACAACTGGGCAAAACGCAGTAAGGAATAAGCAGTCCCTTGAATCTGGCAACCTAAGTGAGCATTTGAAAGGCATGGCAAGTTTTTTTCTTTCTGCAGCAGCACCCAGGCCAGTGCCTCCAGTCAGATTACAAACTGATAAGTTATGCACTACTGGCTAACCTCCATAACTAATTCAGTTGGTGACAGGTTTGGTTGATTTGCACTTATAATCATGCAGGCTGTTATACAGCACTAGTAATATGAGAGCTAATGAAGCAGCAGTTGCTTTGCTCAAATTATTCACCATACGTTCCCTTTCAGTGGCTGTCTGACTTAAAAAGAGAGGCCCTGAAGGCACAGAACATGATGGATTCCCAAGGCCCACATATCAGTGTAGTCCCCTATGCAGTCTTCACCCCACTCTAACTGTTGCTACAACCCCCAGTAAAATGCACAGCCACTTCTGAATTATTTTGGCATATCACTACCTTTACAATGCAGCACAGGTTGATTTGTAGGCATACAGGCATATGTTTTTTTTCCACCAAGTAGGAAACGATTCCTTTATTAATCAGTTAATCTTTCAGAGAAGTTGTTGAGATGTAACTAAATAATTCACCACTGTATCAGGGCATAAGAGAGTACTGAAGGACTGGAGGCCTCTTTCTAAAAGAAAACTGCATCTAGGACCTGAGGAATTGGACATAAATTTAATACATATTTTGATAACCTGAAGGCAAATTAGGTTTCCTTTTCAAATAGTGGCTTACCAAATAGGCACGCAAATACTCGAGGGTAAACACTTCATACAGTACATGGAAAGTATGAGTTATGATTTTACTTTCCACTATGAAATAAACATGGGTGCATGTGTATCTCTGGTGTGTTCATTGAAAGAGTGAGCCTGCTGCCTGCAGATATGCAGTCTCTTGAACATTTTTGGTATGTCCTTAGACCACCTGAAAAGCACAGAGAGGAAGAACAAGTAGCAAATGAGTGCAAAAAGATGAGACAAATGATTCTATGTGCAATACCTATATGCACCAGGAAAAATCCTTGCAGCCTGAAGGACGTATAGGTTGGCAGAATTTCCATACCAAAGCAGAAGGTACACCACACAAAGCAATGAGTGAAAAGCAGACCAGCAGGGCAAGACATCAATCTGTTATGTACAAGGGAGATGTGGGCATACTGGAGAGAGTTCAGAGAAGGGCCACAAAAATGATTAAGGGACTGGAATACCTCTCCTATGAGGAGAGGCCAAGAGAGCTGGGACTGTTTAGACTAGAGAAGGCTCAGAAGGCATATTATTAATGCATATAGTTGATACAGAGATTATAGATATAGATATAGATGATATAGATGATATAGATATAGATGATATAGATGATATAGATGATATAGATATAGATTATATAGATTGTATACACACATACATATATAGGAGGGTGCAAACTGGACAGAGACAAGATCTTTCCTGTGATGCCCAGTGACAGGACCAGAGGTAATGGACGCAAACTGAAATGCAGGAGGTGCCTTCTGAACATCAGATGTAGCACATTGTTTACTGTGAGGGTCACTGAGCACTGGCACAGGTTAGCCAGAGAGGTTGTAGATTCTCCCTCTTTAGAGACATTCAAAAGCTTTCTGGACATGGTCCTGAACAGCCAGCTCTGGGTGGCCCTGCTTGAGTGGGGAGATTTAACTAGCTGAACTCCAGAGGTTCCTTCCAATCTCAGCCATTCTATGGTTCTGTCTCTCTGTGATTTATTTGTATGTTAAATAGAGATGTAATGAAAGGCAATATCTTGTAAATATAATGGGGGAAGTACTTGGAGAGAGAAAAGTTTTGTGGAAAATGCAGAGATAAATGAGCTAACAAAATTCAGGGTATGAAATTCCTCAACACATATTAGTTTAAAAAATATATAATTGAGTGAGCTTTATGCAAGACACAATCTGAAAATGAGCAGAGAACAGCCACATATATGCACTGACCTTTCTGAATTTTAAAGGAATATGTTAGTGACAGAAGACCAGTATTACCTGAAGAAAACTAGAAAAAAAAACAGTATAATACCAATTATTAAAGTAGAAAAAAATATATGTACACAGACAACTGCTGTTCCTTGAATATAAAATAGTAGAAAAACTACCAAAAGTAAGATGATATTTCTGAAATGACTGAAAGAGAAGTCTACCACATGAAAGCAATGATAGAGTAAACGGCAGTGAGGCCTATCCCTTCCACAGCCATAAATGAACTGAAGGGGTGAATGTTTTCTGATATATTTTAATAAATTATCAGGAGATTTAGAATCCTTTATTTTGAAGCATTTGCTTCTTCCTGTGATTTATGTTGCCTGCAATGTTTCTGTGAGGTTTTGACACTTGTTTATAACTTTGTCTGATTTTAAAGCTTTGGGGCTTTTATCTCCAAATATTTATTTTAAAACTTTTACTAAATCATCAGTAATGCACTCTGTCGAACATTCTGGGAACATGTAATTAATATAAAAGCATGACTCTGATGTAAAAGCTTGATACTTCAGAGACACACTTCCATGCCTTTGTTGTACTCAGGTAGCTAAGATCCATTCCCTCCATCTCCACATTTGAAATGTGACCTTAGATGTGGTAATTTTGTCCGTGTTCCCTTATGCCATCCCTGATGATCTACTGGTGTTTCTAGGCTCCATTATGCTGATTCATGAACAGTAATTTCCAGGGATCATTTGTTGGGCTGGGCAGACCAGTGCAAATGATGTCAGGTTATTATCGACAGCGTATTTACTGCCCATGGTGGCTACCAACACCCTAACAGGAACCTGCACATTTCTTCTGGAAAAAGATTTCACCTTGGCTCCTCTAGTCCTTCCATTCCTACAGGTACATTCCCTGAACCCTAGCCCCTCCTGTCTCCTCAGCTCAGGACACACAGGTTGCCTGGCTGATGCAGATGGACCTTTGCCCTCTCTTGGCAAAGCTCCACTGCCTTTGCCCTCTACCTTTGCTGTCCTGTTTGGCAGCACAGCGACCAGTGTGACTTTGTGAGCAGCTGCACATGCCACAATCCTATGAAGCTAATATAAAATATATACTGTGAGCTGTGGAGTGGCTTCTGCTAGAGTTGGTGTGTTTGTTTTGCCAGGTGATGCACATTTGCAGCATTAAACGAACGCTGTGAGGCAGTAACCTTAACCTTCTGGGAAATCATGCAAGAAGGAGCGCTTTTTCTCATCTTGAACTTTGTGTTATAATAATGTTCTTCTCATTTACCACAGAAACTTTAGAACCAACTGGGAGAAGATTTAAGATGTTTGTCTTGTCAGAGTAAATTTCTTCAGTGAGTTTATATCCAGTGCTGCACTGAACTATTATAAGCAATATAAGCTTGCCTTTGACTGGCACCTGAAATTTGATGCTTTTTTTTTTTTTTACTCAAGGTCTTTTATACTTAAAGATTTGCTATAAACGGAATCTTTCTTATTTGTCTCTTTTTTTCTAGATCAAAAAGATTTAAATTAAACAAACATTTGTAACAAGAATACTAAATTTGACATTTTATTATAGCAAATAGAAAATAAACAATGACCATCTGTTCAGAGATGCTTTACACTTCAAGGCAAAAAAAGAAATTATTCCTGTTTCGGACTTAAATTGTGGTGGTGCTGTCCAGAGAGAGATCTAAACCTTCTCCTCAGTTTTAAATTTTAAAAAAGCAATTTAACTTAACCGTTTCTGAAGGTAGTGAGTTAGCATATTTAGTCTTTTTCTCATTAGCTGATTGATCAAAGGCCTTGCTTGATAGGAGACAGACATACCTCGACCTTGTTTGCAAGAGCTGTATTTCTGCCCAGCATCATCTGTGTGTAGAGAAACAGTGACACCTAGCTGTCAATCAGGCTAACCACTCAAAGCGCTCCTGGCCAGGATGCTACACATCCTCCAGGGATCACCCAAGATTACATGCTGGCATAATTTAATAGTTCCCAGTTAATCACAAAACAAAAAATAAGATAGTAAAATATCTACCTGATAAACACCAGTTTTCAGAAACACCTCAGTTTGATTCTTCATTCTAATCTCAGAAAGCTTCTTACTAGTCTCAAAATTTTGGATGTGAATTCAGTCTCTAATTTGGGAAAGAACATTAAGAGTAGGAGGAACCTAAGAAATTTAGGCCTGCATCTGTCAGAGGACACAGGAAATTAATTCTTTGTGCACATAAAATAGAGCTGCCAGTAGCACTGTTTACTTAGTCATTATTACTATCTTCATTTTCATAGGGCTTGATTGTATACATTACTATGGCACACTGCTCCCAAGGTTTAAGGGCATAAGGGTAAGCATTCTGTACCTTCTTCTAGTTTTTCTTTGAAAAACTCCTACTTTCTCCCTGTTTAGTTCTCCTGTTGTTCCACTAGTCTGTTCAGTGAGGTCTCATACTTTGCTCATGGAAGCCAAATTCCTCTTTGACTAATTGCATTTCGTGACAGAAATGAGCTTGCGAGGCTGTTAAACTGAGGTAGCTGGGATAAGGTATGTTTCAAAACATTTAGGAATGAAATAATAAATAAAATGTCTCATGAAATAACATCAAAAAAAGCCTCAGTTTTGGGGTTTTTTTTGTTTAACATCTTTATCAATGATCTGGATGAGGTTGAGTGCTCCCTCAGCAAGTTTGCAGATGACACTAAGTTGGGAGGGAGTGTTGATCTGCCTGAGGGTTGGAAGGCTCTGCAGAGGGACCTGGATAGGCTGAATCCATGGGCTGAGGCCAACTGTATGAGCTTCAACAAGGCCAGGTCCTGCACTTCGGTTGCAATAACTCCATGCAGCGCTACAGGCCTGGGGAAGAGTGGCTGCAAAGCTGCCAGGCAGAAAAGGACCGAAGCAGGATGACCATGGGCCAGCAATGTGCCCTTGAGGCCAAGAAGGCCAATGGCATCCTGGGGTGTATTAGAAGGGGTGTGATCAGTAGGTCGAGAGAGGTTCTCCTTCCCCTCTACTCTGCCCTGGTGAGACTGCATTTGGAATATTGTGTCCAGTTCTGGGCCCCTCAGTTCCAGAAGGACAGGTTGCCCAGAGAGGCTGTGGAGTCTCCTTCTCTGGAGACATTCAAAACCCGCCTGGATGCGTTCCTGTGTGACCTAGTCTAGGTGATCCTGCTCTGGCAGGGGGGTTGGACTGGATGATCTTTTGACATCCCTTCCAACTCCTAATATTCTGTGATTCTGTGAAGTAGCTACTTCTTTCAAACAGCTTTCATGGAAACAGTTGACAGTTTCCATCAGAGAAGCTAAGCCTCACTGTTTAAAAAAAATCCAAAACCAGAACAAAACCAAACAAAAACACAAACAAACAAACAAAAAATAAACCACCAACCACTAGCTCACAGAATTCAGGAAGACATTTCCCCATAAGTAACTATTGGAGTATCCTAGCACTTTCAGCTGAACTTCCCGGTACCAGACACTGCTGAAACAGGACACTACACCTCAGGTTTGACACAGTATAGCAGTTCCTGCATTCCTAAAATTCCTGTTTAGTCAGTGCAAATTAGATAGAACTGAATGGTCCTGCTGGTCTTACAAGGATAAGGGTAAAGATTAAAGTCTAAATTAGGTGGAACATTACTACTAGGAGTTTGGCTACAGCATATGTTGCGATGACTGTATTTAAAGATGTGCTGTGTGTAAGCTCAAAGCAAAATTTTGCAATCCAGTGGAGCTTCCGGTGTCTTGGAGGACCACATACAGGTCCAACGGTCAGTGTAGGTACCATTACAGAATACTGTGAAATTGTTCATTGGTGCAGCCCCAACTAAAATACTCATACCAATGATGTAATATTTCATGTAGTGTTCAAAATAAAAGTCGGTAATTATTAGTGCTATCTATACTTTTATCTATGTATACAGAATTTAGCCGTTTTCTCCACAAACTAGTCCTTCAATTCAAACCACTAGAAATGAGACCCATGCATGAATAAGTGATACGATTATACCAAGACTGAGACATAAGTCATGTCAATACCTGTATCTACTATCTGTGTCACTCAGGGAATGAGGAAATGCTTGAAATACAAACCCGAAACAATTAGTTACATGAAGTACAAAACTCTTTCCAATTTTTGTCAAAGTTAAAGAATTTCAAATGTGAATGAAATCTTAGGATATACAGACCGTATCTATAGCATATATAGAACTAAACTTGCTGTGTTACAGTTTCCACCAGGATTCAGGGAAATAGTCTTCCAAGCTAAATCTAAACACCTTCTTGGGTTTTTTAATTTATTCAGCTGGAGAATAGGAAAGCAACGCACAGATATATTCTTCATTTCTTCCTTGTAGAAAGGCTGACTCATATAATAATGCCTGTTAACATTTTCCCTGTTTTACTTAATACTTATTATTTGAATATTACAATTAATGATTCTTACTTATTATTTTTACTGTGATATACCTGCAAGTCTAACTATTGCTCATTATACCAGCTACTGTACAATTGCGGAAATATAAGGCAACTTCTGTCCCAAAACATTTGCAGTTAAAGGCTGAAATGAGCAAAAATCATTAAGGTTAACTTTATTATGTATCTACAAGGCATCTTTAGACCTTATACAAAAAGAAGAAACAAAAATAAAAGAATATGTTTTGTAACTATCAAAGTACTAAATATTTGTATACATTTAATAAATGTAAAATGGAGCCTGCAACATAGTTTTGAAATGGCTGTGACGTATTCTTTCTTCTGTTTATATTGGTTCAGTTTGCTTATCTCTAAAGTAGGGAAGCTGTGATTCCTGCTTTCTTTATCAAAAGTGGGAAATCCATTCTTTTCTGAAGTATTTTGATAAGTTTGTGCAAATACCAGTGTGGGCAAAAACTAAGCATACATTGTATTCTTCATTTTTTTTAAAATGCAGCTTTTATGTGAATGCTTTCACTTAAATATCAGTGAAGGCACAAGATTTTCCACAAAAATCAGATGGCAAAGACAGAGAGGTAAAAAAATAAATCATTCTCAGATGTCTTAGAGTCCACTTATAGATATACAACCCTGGAAGTTACAGCTAGTGAAAACATAAATACACTAATTAAAAATCAATAACTACACACTGAAATAATTTCTCCAAGCAATTAGCATAAACTTTGACAAAAGTTTGTTACAGATATGCATATACAAAAGCTCCATTTACAGGAAACATGGGATTTTCCAGTACAGACTATTTTGCACGTACTCATAAGAAGGAGAGCAGACAGCTGCCATGTTTCCATTTTCTCCTAGTGGTCTTTTATCAACAGTTGCAGGTTTTATTTTATCCATGTTCCCTGGACAACATTCTTTTTTTCCTAGTTAGAGAATCAACTTTAAATTCAAAAACATTAAAGCACTGGAAGGAGAAGAAAATGGTATGAAAATGTCTTCTAAAATCCTTTTAAATTTCTATTCCAAGCTTAGATGTAGCTTTTCCATATTTAATCAAAAGCATTCAGGTGTCTGCTCTCAAAGAATTTAGCAGAGAACTGCATGCCTACTATCAGCAAGTTGCAGTCCGTCAAAGTGCTTTGTGCACTGACCTTAACAAATCAGAGTGCTGAGGAATTGAGGATACTGATTGAAGCAGGTTCTGACTTCTTGAAGCATGGTTTGAATTCTCAAAGTATTTAAAATCAGCTCTTGCTAACTGTGAGGTAACGAACACCATTATTCCCCATTATTTATAAAATTATTTTTTTTTCCTCTTTTCAAATATAATTGAATGTAATCAGTTGAAAGAATATAACCAAAGGAGGCATCACAGATTAACATTTGTAAATAAACAGTATTATCTTGCCATAATTGGTGAGTGTTAGTAAAAAATGAATGGACTGTTATAGTGTAGAAAATACAGAGGAAATATGAAGTAGATGTAGAGAAGAGACATGCTGGAATAGTTTATTTTGAAACAATAAACAGTATTAAAACGATCATGATCAGAAAATAATATCAATTCCGACATCATTCAGCTTTTTATTTTGTATGGCACTTTTATTACAAAGTGCAATATGCAAGCCTTGTCAGAAAAATACCCTCCAATTAAAATGTTTGTAGATGTAATCTTATTTATCTGAAAGCATGTCTGTATACTGTAAGGACTCACTTCAGGTGCCAAAAATAGACATCTAATGCCATTTGAAGCGGCTCATGATTTCTAAGGCATCCACATGGATCTTGCAGACATGACACATGCCCTTCTGATATTTCCTCTGCAATCCAGATCTAAAGGAATTTCACAGAATTTAATAAAAAAATGTTGTCGATAAAATGTAATCTAAGTAAATCTCTGTGTTCTAAGTGATTGAGAAAGTCATTAGTGACTTCCATCACCACGTAAACTTTGTCGTACAGCATGAAGTCATAAATTAATTCAAGCAAAGGCAAGGAATGTAATTATAAGCCCACTAAATCTCCATCCTGTCTAATCCTAAGGAGGTCCCTGGCGTAACGGTCCATTACAGCAAGATGTACTAGGTCTGTCTGGGGTGGAGTTAACTTTCCTCAGAGCACCCCATACAGTGCTGTGTTTTGCATTTATAGCTAAAATTATGTGGATACCACATCAATGTTTTGGCTACTGCTGAGCAGTACTCGCACAGCATCAACGCTGACTCTCCAACACCACCCCAAAGACCAGTAGGCTGGAGGTGGACAAGAGGCTGGAAGGCGACATAGCTTGGACAGCTGCCTCAAACTGACCATACCACATGACATCATGCTCAGCAACAAAATCTAAGGGGCAAGGCATCTATTTGTTATTTAAGCATTTGTCCTTTGATGCCTCTATGTGTACTGAAGCCTTGCTTCCTAGGAAGTGGCTGAACATCACCTGCAGATGGTAAGTAGAAAATAAATATTTTTTCTTTTTTTTTTCTTTTTTTTCTTCATGCAGCCCTTGCTTTTTTTCAGTAATTGTTTTTCTCTCAACCGAGAAGATTTTCATTTTATTTCCCCTCCCTTTCTTAGGATGGAAAGTGAGTGAGTAGCTTGTTGGGCATGTGGCAGTTCATCAAGGTCAACCCACCACACCAGCTCATGCCCAGGTAACACGACACACTACAGAGAATAGCACATGTTCTACTCATGCAGAACCTTGACAGGCTAATTCTGGCCTCTTTTTCAAGTAATATTGTGTAAGGAAAACATCCACTCTTCAGAGGCAAGATTTTGCCTCTCAGCAGTCAGGCATTCTGCCTCCCACTGATGCAGACTGAACACTTTTACTATTCCAGTTACATTATGCAGACATTGAAGAACATGCACAAGACATGGGATCACCTGGGATGGCCTTCACCATAACTAAATTTTGCTATCTACAGTTTTGGAGCTACCTGTAATGATAATCCCAGTTACCGTTAGAGGAGAGAAACAGACATTTTTAGGACATAATGCATCTGATTTATCATAGACATAGGTTTAGAAGAATCAAATCCTAAATTACCTTCCCTTCTATAGACTGTAAGGGAAATGCAGACAGCTAGCTTTCATGTAGACAATGGAGTTACAGATTACGCCATTTACTCAAATGAATCCTATCTCTGCTACCCAAGACATGTTTTAATCTGTTACAGTGAAAACATTGCTGTTGACACATTCCTGGTTGTAGCTCTAAAAAAGCCAAATGTTGATTTACAAGGACGAATAATACAAACTGCAACACCTCTGAAGCAGCTGCTGCTTTCCCTTTGGCTAAAGGATATACTATTTTCTGTTGTATTTTAAGGACCCTTACTGTATCTATGTATGCTACACTGAAGTAAAACCTTTTGGAGTAACTGCATTTTACCAGGTAGCTAATATGTCTTTGAAAATACTCTAAATATATTTACAGGCTAGAGAATAACAATCTGTCAAGTAATTCATGTTTCTGAAGTCTTTAATGCAGTACATACATTTGGTAGGATTTCTTTTTCCCCAAGGAAAAAGCAGTGGCGCTCCTGATTACATCATGCTAGAAAAATTGCCTCTCCAGCTTCTTGGCTGCATTAAACAAATGAAACTACTGTACATAATGTAAACACTTGTAAAAATGTCACTGGAAATTAAACAAGTTTTGTCAACCTCTTGAAGAAGATTTCTTGCAGGTATTTCTCAACATAAAGTATTAGGTCTGGCTGAAGAATCACAGCTCTCACAACTTGCAGAGTCTGATTTCTTCCTGCACTGGAATGAGCTGGATAAAATGAAATAGTGTAGAAAAAATCACTTATGGGGCAAGTATCTGCTCAGCTCGTTCTCCCTACAATAGTCTTCCACTCTCTGTAAAAGCCAACCACAGTACACCAAAACCCTTCTTTGCCAGAATGTAATGCAAAGTGAAAGGCTTTGACATACCAGCACATTGCATCAACAAGGCATATCTGAGCCAGCCCAATACAGCACATCTCTTGAAAATAGCAGATCATTCATTACGAACCTAAAAGTCAGAATTTCTTGTATCTTCAGATCATAAACTTACGTTCAGGGTATGCATCCATGTTCTTTTTTCAAGCAGTAAAGCTATTTACCAAATACTCATCAACCTCATGAATCACTCTCCACTTCTGTTAGTTTAACTGGACAGCAGATGAAACTAACAATTTTTAATTTGGATGTTGGAAGTAGGGGAGTAGAAGCAAAGATATTTTGTTGTGGTGTTTCTACAGACCCAGGTCATTACAACGAACCAATGTGCAGCACAGGCATTAGCAGAGGGTAGAAAATCCTTGTGCTAGCCTTGCCAGAGAAAATACAAAGTGGAACAAAGTTCTCTACTGCAAAAGTGGTTTGGACCATGTCACTTAGACCTTTTACCTATGTTTTCCTACATGTGAAGCACATAATAATCCTTATCTACTTTCAACTAATGGTGAATCTGGGCATTAACGATCCCTAAATAATCAGGAAACTCTGTTAAGCATATCTTTTAAAAAGATTTTTTTAAAGTAGCTTTAGCTACTCTTAGCATAATTGTTTTTAAAATTGAAGTTGTCGCCTCTCTGGTATTTCATAATTTCACCCTTAAACCAAGCATCTAGACATTCAGAGCACTCCAAAGACCTATGAATTCCCTCTATACAAACTGCTGCTGCTGTCCAGGCTAATTTAAATTATGCCTTTTCCCTCTTAGGAAAACTTCTGAAATTAGAAACTTGTCAGTTGATTGGCAATTGGCATTAAGCCAGGATATAATTCTCTGGTATGCGCCATTAAACCTCACAGTAAGGATTAATTAGTACTGCAAAAGCACTTTGAAAATGAAATGTGCTGTATACTAAATAATTATTATTTTTATTATTATAACATTGTAAGAAAATTAGCAAGTGACTAAGAGACAGTTTACAAGACCTCCCACTGAAAATTACAGTAAGTGGCCTATTTCTGAGAGACCATACAAATAAAAATTATCCATCTCTATATACATCTAAATATATTTCAGTAAGGTATCATAATGGATCAGCACTGGTAATACAAATGGGTTCAGATGTATGAACAGTGAAGAAAAAGAAATTTGCCAAGTAATTCACGAGGCATTACTATGAAAGATTGTTAGCCTGTTATCTGCTGTAGCCATATATATGTATCTATGGGAAATAAGCTGCAGAATTCATTTTGATTAATCACTTGTCTTTAATAACTAAATCAGGAACTGATTTCTAATACATCCTTTACAATATCTAGCACAACTTGTACCCAGTTCTCACAGGTTTTATACAAAAACCAGATTTTTCTCCACACAGATAGATTTCTCATGCTTCCACACAATCCCTCTCTCCTCAAAAGCTAAATTACTTCATCAGATTTTCCCAAATAATCTGGACTGATTTATAACCATCTTCATTATCCAGATTAGTTCTTACGGTGTTCTTAGATGAATATACAAATCTTGCTGACAGACTTACAAGCATTACAATAAATTTTTTAAACTGAAATTTGGCTAGGCTAATTGTATACTGTAAAAGAATCATAGAGGCCACCTACTGACCACCTGAAATCCCTCTGGGGACAGGGATGACTTCTCTTTCCAGACTGTGAATCAACTATGCACTTGAAGAACCTTGGTTAAACATATACAGTTATGTGAGTTGACACACACATTTCTAGCATTGATGAAAATACGTGTGTACAAATGAAATCATTTGCAAATTGGAGCTTTGGTATCAGCCTCTCTACAAAAGCAGAAATGTTTGATGTCATAATTCATGATCAGCCATCACTTTAAAGACTTCCTTCTCCATTGTGGAAGCCAGGGGCCAGCTTTTCTAGGAGTGAAAACTAAGGCTTTGGATGAGAATCATCAGAAGAATTTTGCCTGCATTCCTTCAGCTAATCCTTTCCTGGTTTCCTTGCTCAGCATAAGGAGAGGTAAGAGCCTATACATTCACAAACTCAAGCGTAATAAATGGCAGTGAGCTATGAATAAATCTACACAGTGGGACATGGTAGAATCTTGCACATAATCTGCATGAAAAATGGAGTTTTGAACTATATTGTCCCATAACTTTTTTCTTTACATTCTTCCAACTGTGTGGTTATGCTCAAAAAAGCTGCAGAATGGCTTAATCTGTATTTCCAAGGCATAATCTAAGTCTTGGCTCCAGTAAAGACTGGTGTTTCTCATTAAATGGGTTTACATAAAGATATGTTCTGTTTATGTGTTTGGGTTGGCTTCTTTTTTTTAGCAGACCTGATGCTTTCTAAGGTATATATTGTGAACTAATAGGAGCAGCAATGCAGTTCTTTTTAGACACCATTAGTCAGTTCCCTGGTTAAACAGGAGGAGTTGCACGTGCAACAGAAAAAGGAGTCTGTGGTGGGAGACAGATGGGAAGCACATTCAGCACATTCTATGGAAGCGCTATCTATCAAAAGTCACACAAAATGCAAGTCTGGGCCTATGGCAGTACACAAAATTTGTTAGTGGTAATGCATAGTCACAGAGCAAGGAAAAGATCAAATGGAATGTCATTTGTACATTATTTACATTAGTTTTGAGGACTAGCAGGCAGACTGTTGCTCTTCAGAGACTCATACTGTTAGTCCAGGTTAAATCTTAATGAAAAACACACACAACCTCTGGCTCGTACCTTTCCTGCTCTTGAAAGCTTTTTGAGAAATGAGATTACTCATTACTGACTTTATTTTGAGCTCAACAGAGAGAAGTTTATATACAGTTCCTATAGCCACAAGAGACTTTCTAGAATAATCTGAACTAGAAGAAACCTTTAGTTAGTCATTAATATGTTCATTTCCTTTATACTGTCAGTGATAATTAAACTAACTATTCCAAAAAGAAGATTCCTAACTTTGCCCATCTCCTCCCTCCTCATTAAATTGCTTGTTACAGTTAATTTCTATCAGTGTTTTACATTACATGGAGGCAGCATATTTCCTCTATATTTTTAGAAAAATTCTTCCTCAACCCTCATTTGCTAATGGGAATAATTGATCCTTGTCCGATTCCGAACACTCTTTTATGCATTTGTGACAGCTGTGTTTCTTCCCTGGGAAAACTGCTCTCAATTTTCTTTACAGGAGACTGGAAAGATTTGGAAATGGTCTGCATAAAAAATATTTTTGTTATATTTAGATATTTTTCATATCCAAATGTCTTCTCCTCAGGGATGTTTTTCTCAGGTTAGGCCAAAATATCTGTCGAGTAAATTTGGGAGCATATTACAAACTCAGACTAATGAATGAATTCATTAGATAGATGAATGACACCCGCAGTTCTCTATATCAGTAATAATATAATAAATATAAATCTCTCTTGACCTTTATTAAAGCTAGAGAATTCTTTTGTTTATTAAGTTTTTCAAGAATTTACTTTTCACAGAAAATGATAATATTAATTCTGGAAAAAATAATTGTCATGGCAAGTTGTGTAACAAGCGTTTTCATTCCTAAACAATTTTAATTTTAAGAAATTAAAAATTAAATTAAGATTGTGTTCACATTTTAAGAATAATTTTGAAGTTTGACAATCTATAAAAACCTATTAAAATTAATCAAAAAACAACATAATTTTTCTTAGAAGGAAAAGGTTGTCAGCTAGACGCATTTCTTATTATATTCTGTAACTCACATCACCTCTAAGAAAAGAATGTTCTGTTAAGAATGCAGAATAACATCTTGCTTACCTGAATGTTTTCTTTGCCATGTACTTGACATCTCAGAGAATCAGACCTGAAGTAGCTGTGGGATTCAAGAGTTCTCACATACTTCTATGTGTTTGGGTTTTTTTCTCCCTTTTCTTTCCACATCCTTCTTAGTTCTAATGACACGCTCATTTCATGGAGGTGGGGAGGTGTTTTTGTCAGAATCCTGTCTTTCCCTGCAATATGCTATATGCTTACCCAGGGGAGTGGTTAAGTCACCAGTCCCTGCAGGTATTTAAAAGGTGTGTAGACATGGTGCTTAAGGATATAGTTTAGTGGTGACTTGGCAGCATTAGGTTTACGGTTGGACTCGATGAACTTAAAGGTCTTTTCCAACCTAAATGATTCTATGATTCTGTGATTCTATGATAAGGTACTCCAAAAGAGCATTTCAGTTTTTAAAAGTGGGGGAAAAAACATAACACACATTAGCCATGTATCATATAGACAATTTAAAAAAACAGTCTTTAAGCCGCTGTTCAAAAACAGTCTAACTTGTGACATTATTTCTATTTTAGTTCACATTCTAGTCCACTGAATCATTCTGCATCTATATTAAATTTTACAATAGTTATGAAATAATTGGAGCACAGTATCTCAGCCCTGTCATCTCTTCTTGTACATGTGCTATGACTGTGGCAACTCATAACTCTGTATTGACACTAACAATTCAAACATTCCGTGCTGGTGTAAATTATCCCAGTCTACACTGTGTCAAAATGCATGAGAGGGCCTGCCTCAGACATGTGTGTTAATTAACAGCAGAAAGGAAGTTAGCATGCTAACATGACCACAAGCAATGACCACACTCACAGGTTAAAACCACACTGTTTCTCGAAATCTGTCTCAAAAAGCAGAAAGTTATATAATTATTTGGGTTGTAAGTGAGCTCTGAAGGCCCTCTGGTTGAAACTCCACTGAGAGAAGTGCTAACTTCAACAGTTGTCCCCCAAAAAGGCATGGGAAAAGACAGAAAATATTTGTGAAATGCATCGACCCATTGTATTTTATCCCAACTACACAACAGCAAGGGAGGAACCTAAAAAATTATATCACTCTACTTCTTGAGAGTGTATTGGCAGAAAGGGAGTGGTGGAGTCAAGCTAGTGTGCCCAAAAGGACGCATTCCCTTTGATGGGACTTTTATCACCATAAAACTCATCCAGGAGAGCTTTCTACAAACTGATCTCAAAATATTATGTTCAATACATTTCCTCCCATACAAGGAATTGAAAAATAAATTGTATAAAACACTTGAAATTTATAAAATTCTTTTGAAAATTTGTATTTAGGTACTACCTGTACTTTAAAGAATGACAAGTCAAGTACATACAATGGCAGTTTATGTTGTAAAAGAGCTTCAAACATGTTTCTGAGAAATGAACAAAAAAAAATCAGGCATGGTTCTTCTGTTCTGATATCCAGCAGATAAATGAGATACATACCATGGTAGCCCAGTTATTGAACTTCTCCCTACAATCTTTAGGAATAAAATTGAGACCTCCAGAGGATAATTTTAATTATCTAAGGTCTGAATTGCTCTTTTTCTCTCTGCAGGCATGGCATTTCTGACCCTTATTTAACTGAGACACCTAAGAACATAGGATTAGGTGATATCACATGATAAGGACTGTATGCCTTTCTCTGAATTCTTACGGCTTTTGACTCCAAGTTGTTATTGTTATTACAAGACAAGATAAATCATAACGATAGTAATGTAGCTGGCATTAACTCAAATATTTTTCAAAAAAAATATAAGAAAATCCTTATATCCTCCATAAGAGGACATATATCCTTTGCAATTTCACAAATGTTTTATTGTTTTCCAAACATTTCATCTTTGCTAGGATTCAATGTATCTTTCTTTTAGTGTTCAAAGCTCAGCACAGTACTTCTCCAGCAGCCCCCAGGATCATGACTGTGTCATAAGAGTATTACTATGAGACTGATTGTCATTGCTTTGACTGCAGACTATCATGAACTGTGACTGCACAATCATATTTACCCTCTCCCCTTCACACTATACCCCTGTCATGATTCACTGTGTAAACCTGTTTTAACTGCAGCTGACAGTGCAAATTTCCTAATGGATTGATATAAATTAATTACTGGAGACAAAAAAAGAAAGAAAATTAAAATCTTCCATAGCACCTTCACTTTCCTGTCTGAATTTTTCCTTTCTAAATTAAATAGGTGGTATATTTGCAGAAGCTAGAAGCAGGAAATAATGCACTGGTAAGCCAGTGAAAAGAAGTTATTGATTTGGATTCCTATATATGTAAGGAATCAAGGAGCCCATTGTGTAACCCAAGCTTTTCCTACACATCTAGCTGTTACTATCAGATACAGTATTCCAAAAGCACCCTCTACACTGACTGAAAATCTGGGCTTGATCTTTAATGGGGCAGAATCAAGAAACCTTGGTTGATTTATGTCAGGTAACAAACTGTTGTTTTTCCTTTTTAAGTAATTTGTGATGTAATCTATGTATTGCTATGGTACTGAGGTATGTATGCTTTAGTGTTGAGTACTGCCATGAATTACTACCAGAGTAATTTCATAAGATATAAATCATTACCAACCACAGGCTACAATAATTCATGAATTCCAAAGCTTTTTAATTTAATGTGCATATTTTATGTATTTGAGGGTGAAAAGCCTTTTTAGGCTGACTTTGTTTTGATTTATACTCTTAGGACCATGACTGAGAAATGTTATTTCACACACACACAGAGGGAGATCATCACTGAATAACGTAAATACTGGATATATTGACATGCAGAAAATAGGTTGTTTCTTTTCACACATCCTGAACGCCTCTCAGTGTACAGCTTTGGATATTTTAGATTGAAAACAGAAAATTACTAAATGAAAAAATATCAGAGGCCATGGTTATAGCAGTTTGAGGTAGAATATTTGAACAAAATTAGTACGACTAAGTGCATGAGGTACATTATTGCCTTCCTAATTTGAGTGTATGCTACTGCTAAAATATACCCAAAAATAAATTCTTCAGATCAGCCTATGATTGTATTTGATAACGATGTTGTGAAAAATGCCCCATTTGCACCAGATAAACTCGTCAGTGGTCATTCAGATCACAACAAAATTATTTGGCTATAATTACTGTTTGGGAGGAGATAGAGCTTTCTACCATGAGAAAATTTATACTTCAAGCCAGCATTTAATAAATACTTTTAAAAGTATTTAGAAGCAATTTTTTTAAAGCTGAAGAATTTGCAAGATTTTATTTCAATCATCACAATAATCAACACTTCTGTAATAAATGTCACCCAAGTTCTTTAAACCAAAGACCTGAAAAAGAATAACAGTTTTGTCAAGACAGGATGTAAATTGTCATTTCACTTTTAAATGTCAGTTTAAAGTGAAAATATTGTAAAATCTTTACTCCAGGTTTCCATCTCTATAAATTAACATTTTCTGATGCAGGCTTCCTATCAATTTCCATGGCAGTAAAATTAAGTGTAGTTTGGGGATCTTCCCTGAAAGACTTGTATATACTGCCTTACACCAGGCAGAGGCTGCAAAACAAACTGAGGATGCCAGCCTATGATATTTGGCAGGTTTATCTTCAGTCAGAGGTTACTAGCCCCAACTCACCTTTTAAGCTTCTCTCCAGTTATACAGCTAAATGAAACAGAGACTGTGAATTAATGCTGATAACTGCCAGTTCAGAACTCAAACAGAAAGGTGGTATCTGTGGACCACAGTGCTGGGAACAACACATTGCTTATCTCTCAACCACTGCAATAACAGCAACCCCCACTAAAAAGTGGGGAATGCCACCTGGGGGTGTCACCTCTTGACTGTCAAGAGCAGCAACAAGAGTGAGCAGCATCAACAGGAACCACCCAAGTACAGACTGGAATCACTTGCAGGGAAAATACATTATTATATTCCTTCTCATTTGAGAATTTATTCTCTTGTGCCTCTAGTCATCTACTTTGGTCAGATAGCAAGGGACAGAACCAGAAAACCTCTTTCTCCATGGTCCATTGTCCAGCAGGAAAAAAGTATGTTTTCTTTTCGCTGTAGTCAATGAGAAAAGGTTCAAGCAAGCTCTTGCTTGGTCAGGCAGGTAAACACCAACCTCGCAGCTTGAGTTGTTAGCAATTCTTAAATAAGTGATCACTTTCACCATTACTATGCTTTACAAGGAGGTAAAGAGTCTAAGGACAGAATTCACCTAAATAGGTGTCACTTTGGCATTCGTAGTGTCATATAAGCATTGAGTTAGCTCGTATGTAGCTATACAAGATACTTGATAAGTCTTAAAGTTGTGAATCCGAATGTCACAACAGAAAGGGAGAAACCAGAACTGAACCTAGATTTTTTTTTCCCTGTAAGAGACTATGCAGCACAGATCTAGCAAATTGTACTATTTCTATTTTTTTCACTCTTTATTCACACACATTTCTTCTGTTTTACTAGTTTTACTTTGTTTAGTTCTATCAAGAACTAAGATTTACTTTAGGAAAATATACATGTTGTCAAAATATTTGTATGTGAATATCAAAAGTAAAACATAGAAAACTAAGTCTTAAATGTGCATTTGTATATGCACACACTGTGGCCACCTCTGGTAGCCAAAGGAGAGAAGGAGAGACATGATCATTGTTTGTAAGCATGCACGACAACCACAGGATGGCTTGGGAATTTAGAGTGGAAACACTAACAGAAACACTTCACTAGCAAAAGATTCAGTAGAAGAAAGCTGTGCTTATGGAGCAGGCAATCCTTGCTGAATAAGGAGCCTCCAGAGCTGGAAGTACAAACTGCTGCATTTTGAGTTAAAAGAGAGAAGAACTAGAGCTACAAAGCTGGGCACACAAGCTATATCTACACTGGAAAATTAAACGTATCTAGCACCATGCCTTGGACTGAGACAATGGTCTGACTCAGCACCACTGAATCTGCAGCATAGAGTGGCTGCATATTGTTGGGAAGTTTATTGTATCCCTTGAGGTGAATTAAACACGTTTGTGCTTAAATATATTTTTTTAAAAAATGAACAATGCATTGGACAGAGTCCTACCACCACAAGTAGTTCTACAAGGAGTCTACAAAGATGTAACATGAGCTGATTCCTTACATACAATTACACCAGAACCAGTCCTGTGAGCATCAGCATCAGGCACCTCAGCCAGGCATTGAGTTCATACCCCAGCACCAGCTCTGCTACCCAAAGTTGGCCCTTGAGCACTTGCATTCCAGGATTGCCACAAGAAAATGCTGCCACTATTTGTTATCACCAAGGCAAACTTCACTCCCCTACAAACAACTCCTGCTGTCTTTGACATCACTGCTTCCAGTCAGTTTAACCCTTTCTGCAGCTGGGCCTTCTTGACCTCCATGCTAGATCATTCCTTGGTCACAAATTACCATTGCTGAGCAGTTACAATTTTAATTTCCCCTTCAGTGCAAGCTGTCAAATGTGAATGGTTCTGCATCTGTGCCAATTCCAAAACTACATGCAGGAACAGGCACTGGTTGACACATTCTGAAACTGTGGTCAATGACTCCTCTGATCAAACTCAACTGCCCATGTACATTCTCTTGCACTGTTGAAAGTACAATCGAGAGGGATATCTGCACATGATCAGTGGAGAGAGAAGAACCAAAAGCTGAAACATTCTTCTAGAACATCTTCAGTAAGAGCTGCACAATGTTCAGCATTGAGTGAACTGCAGGCTGAGCTAGAGATGAGAAAAAGAGTACTGGCTGGCAAAGGATACCCAGGAACCCCAGAGGCCTATCTTAAATGTGTCCCGAGCTCCCGCTTCTTCCAGTTCTCCCTCAACACTCAAGAAGAGCTCTGTATAATTCCAACATAATTACTTCTCAGCCTTCAGAAGTACAGGGATTTTTGTTTTCCATTGTGCAGGACTGTGTTTTTGTAATACGTTTTCACCATGATTTATGGCTTCTGAGAGACCAATAAAAGTATCTTTCCTTACAGAATGAGATATGTGTATGTTTCTTGTAAAGTGGATTAAAAATTGGTTTATGACTACTGTTTTTAAGTTCTCCCATCACAAATACACTATTTTGATAATTTCCTCTCCTCTGTCTATCTATGAAATATAATAGCTTTAGACATCACATCCAGTCTTCAGAAAGAAAAATAAAAAAGGAACATTTTCTGTCAAGTTTTGACAAGATACAATTATTGATTGCAAAAGAACTTTCAATAATTTCATTCTTTACCTCAATAATGGCAAATGTATCATGCCAATGTTCTACATTCTGCTAAAATAACAATGGATGATACAACCCATAGAGTGGAAAAAGAAACATTCAGGGGTTTCAGTGTTTAGATAATATTAATTCAGACATAAACACACATAAAAATGTCCTGGTATTCTGCAGTTTCTCAAATCATTAGCACTTTGGAATAAGGACTGCATCTTTGCTGTGCTTTTCACAGAGCACTGACGCTGATGGAGGTCTACAGGCACTCCCAAAATGTAAATAAAATCACAATTTAAATTATTATGGTGATGCCTTTTACTTTTTGAGTAAACAGCTGAAATGAGCTCTATTCTTTACCTGACAAAGGATAACAACACTTGATTTGGTGCAACATTATATGTGATCAGTGCCCAGGATTCTGCTGTTTCTGGTGCTGGAAATAAAGTCTTTATTGTTTAAACAATATCATAAATGCAACATAAGCATAAATCACAAAAGGAAGAGGCATTAGAATGGCCCCTTCAATTAATTTAAAAATTACAGCATATACTTTCAAAGGTAGACAGATATCTAATTTCCATTGTAAAAAATGGAAACTATGTTCAGAAACTTGGGTTTAAACTGAAAGTCTTGTGGTTCTGCTGACAGCTGTGGTGACTACTTTTACCAAAATCCTCGGGGATTGTTCAGTACAGTTCAAAAGCTCTGGCTCAAGTAGTGCTCCTGCCAGACTACTGTAGTACATAGTAAGCCCAGGATTAGAGCTAGAAACCCCTAGATCTTGGCATAAAATACTTTAATGAAATGAAAAGCACAAATGCTGTACTTTACTTACTGTTGTACCATTCTTTAGCAGGGAAGCAGCCATACAGAGCTGGATAAATAGCCAGATACTGCCCTGGCTTGCAAGCAGTCCTATTTAGCCCAAGCAGCAGGCAGAGTTTGTACAAAGAGAGGACGATCACTACAGGTGTCAACGAGAACCCAGACAATCTGACTGCAGGTTGAAGATCTACTCACAGAACAATTAGTGCAATGAGGCCTCACTTCTTTATACCATAGCACTGTACAAGAGAAAAATACCTCCTGCAAGCACTCAACCTCCTATGTCCTGGTCTGCAAAGCAGCTGTGTCTCATCATCAACTGGCTTTTCAATGGAAATAGTCAAAATCTGAGGCATGAACCTACTATACAACAAAGAATCTATGTCAGAAACAAGCTCTGATGGAGTAGTGGATTTGTTGACACATAACAAAAGAATAAAGTCCAACTGAAGCTTTTCCCAGTGTGGGATTTGTAATATCTCTTTCAGTAGATCAATAAATTTAAGATTCTGATGCATTCTTTCTCTCAGTATTAGAGACTCTCAGAGAGGTTTTCTCTCTGACCATCAATATTTGTAGGTACTTTAAACTGTACTATCCAATTTTCTTGAAATCAGCCATTGAGTAAGGAAGCAGTGACAGAAGGATAGATGTGGAGACAGTATCATCACATACAATTTTTTCCATAGAAAGTGAGGCTAACAAGCTGAATAGTCCTTATGAAGTTGCTTTTTTGTATAAATAATTACATTTTCCTGATATATATATGTATTTCCATTATTATTGTTTAATGTAAATCACTATCTATCTACACTGCATGAGCTATTGCTAGGATATTCGAAAGGGAAGAGTGAAAAGCTGAGCTGACTTGCATTGGATAAAATATATTTCAACTATTTTAAAGTATATTGATTTTGCCTTTGAAATTGAAAAACATAATTTAGGAGGGTATGTCTATTAATTTGAATTTGGAAAAAAGAAAGATTTCTCATTATTCCCTCCCTTTATAAACTAAAGTAAAACCATGAATTTCTGAGATGTATTGTTTTATATGATGAATTTTTCAACCAGTCATCTACTCAGGAAATCTTATGAAAGCCTCCTTAAAAAGGCTAACCTACAGAGTTAATAGGGTAGTAAACTTTACAGTGCAAAACCATTAAAAATTACAAGACTGATATAATCTGATATTATTTCTCTGTAACACAGTTAACCACATAGCATCTATCTTGGCAGTCTAGTTAACAATCTCCATTCATTTTACCATACATAATAAAACTAAACATGTGAGAAGCAGTCTAATCAAAAACCTTATGCTCTTTTTAAGCCAGTTGAGTTCTTAGTTTTCAGTATTGATTAAATTCCCAGAATTGAAAGGAAAGCAAACAGTCATGTAAATTACCTGAAAGATCCTTACTTTTGAGGGCAGATTAACTTAAATTATGAATAGCAACAACATTAAGGTAAAAGATAAAGAATTCCCTTCTCTTCAAATCATACACATCTTTCGAGAGCAAATGGTGGGTATCATAAACTTAAGCATATAACTACTCACAGTAATAATGATGTCCTGAAATCTTATCCAAAAAGTTCATGAAAAATGTGTCTATATCTAGCCAAATCAGAAAACAATAGTCAAACATAGGAAATTATCTTCTGCATTCTTAAAAATTCTCTCTCTCTATCATAAGAGAATGATGAAAAGGCACTTTAAGTAAAGGGGCGTTTTTTATTTATGCAATGTAAATGAGCAGTGATAGATCAGGTATTAAAATAACTTAACTAAACACCTTATTCTGAGCAATTCTTTCCTATAACTGCAATGAAACAGCATCAGATTTTGCCCAGTGCTGCTTTCCAGAAAAGACAGATCTTCTTGGTCTTGATTCTGTGATTATTCTGTTTCAGACTGGGGTTGTACTGCTACTGTCATTATAGCATCTGAATTCCATCAAGGAAGACATTTAAGCAACAGTAATGCCCCCTCTAACTTGCAGTTCATTCTTTTTCTCACCCTTTCCCTGGGAAAATAATTCTGTTCACATTATAGTGTTTGTGCTGAGAAGGGATTTTGCTGGATTTGCTGCCATGCTATACTGCTAAGTGTTTATATTGAAGAAGGCCAAACAGCTTCTACTTTGTACAGAAAAGGATAAGAGTTGGGTTATACTACATACCTAACTTCAACACTTCCTCCTTTAATTTTACCAAAAAATATTGTTTTCATATTTAAAAAAAACCATCTCTTTACAGGAGTTGGATCTAAACAGTCATCATTCACAAAGGTCTAGCTGCATCTATGGCAAAATCAAAACAACTATTTATGTTTTTATTTTCAAATTGTAAGGATCGTCCATTTTTCTTTACAGTTCTGCTATGTGATAGGAGAGAGTTCTTTCCCATCAAAACTCTTTTTCCTTCAGGTTCTCATTTTTTAATAGTCCCAGTTCTAAACACTATATGACTAAAAAAGGAGGGGGTTTTGTTCCTAGTCAAAGAGTTAAGGGAAAGTTCATCAAAATGTCCCAACATTTCCTCTTCACCTGTAGAATCTTATAATCATAGGTACCCATAAGGATCACCAAGGCCAAATCCCAGCTCCTCACAGGACTACCTAAAACTAAACCATATGACTAAACGTGTCATCCAGACTCTTCTTGAACTCTGACAGGCTTAGTTCTGTAACCACTTCCCTGGGGACCCTATCGAGGTGATCAACAGCCATCTCAGTGAAGAACCCTTTCCTAATGTCCAATCTGAACTTCACCTAACACAACTTTGTTCCATTTCCCTGTGTCCTATCATGGATCACCAGAGAGAGATCAGCACCTCACCCTCTTCTGCTCCTTTTTTGAGGACATTGTAGACTGCAATGAAGTCACCCCTCAGCCTTCTTGTCTCCAAACTGAACAAACCAACTGACCTCAGACACTCCTAAGTCTTGCCCTCAAGACCTTTCACCATCTTGGTTGCTCTCCCCTGGACACACTCTAATAGTTTGATGTCCTTCTTACATTGAAACACCCAAAACTGCACACAGTACTCGAGATGGGGCCACACCAGTACAGTGTAGAGTGGGTCAACCACCTCTCTTAACTTTTCTCGAAAAAATTGACAATGTGTACTGGACACATGGAATATGAGAAAGCTGAATATTTGCGATATTTCAACACTGACTTTTTAATCAATTTTCAGTGCTGGTATTTCATGTTGTTTGAAAGATATTTGGCACTGATGATCCAGAAGTCTGAATTTATCTTTATAGATATGAGTGAGGCAGCAGGATTTCAAACTGACCCATACTACTATGTAAATTCATCGGAGTGCAAGTCAAATGAAAAGCCACTTCTCAGAGGAATATTGACAGTAAATTGGTTATCCTCCCACTTTAAAATTTGTCATCAAAAGAATTGTTCAAGATACTACCAGGTTTACTGTTTGTTGTGGCTTTGTCTTTTTTTCTTCAGCAGCATTTTGGTCAGCCTTAATCTATACCATTTGTTTCGCCTATGACTGGACTAGGCATCTACATCTGTCCCAAATAGCAAACTGACAGGGTTATCAGTCACAGAATAGCCCATATTCGAACTGAGTTAAAATGAAATGCACATCACTGAGCAAGACTTCTTGTATGTTCCACTTTAGTGGTTTTATCATTCTTGAGATTACTTGACTGTTTATTGAAGTCAGGGTAATAAATGAAAATATCTCTGGTATCCCTATTTTTCTCAATATACTAGCAACTTCTCCTCAATTTTTACTAGGTAATTGGTGATTTAAATGTTTATTTTCTCACTCCACTAATTTCATATTATTAGAACAGGACCTTCTTGATGGGTCTGAGGCCTGTAACTAGTAGAGTGCCCCAAGGG
>NW_010184565.1:14998-19247 GCF_000695765.1 Mesitornis unicolor | reverse complement strand
CCAGGCACGGAGCGAGGGGCAGCACACCCCGTATCTCCTGTTCTATCACGGGCCCCTCCCGTCTCAGCCTAAACACCCCTGCACGCCCAGTCGCCTGCCTGTGCCCGCACACGCCCTCCCCGGCTCTTCTCCCTTGCCTTCCTGTGGCGTCCTGCCTGCCGCTCTCCTGCCCGTTCCTTACACTCGCCTAGAGCTTGCACAGACCCCTGTGGCCTTCCACCCTTTCTGCTCCACCTTGACATCTCACCATCCCCCGTTTCCCCATTTTCCCTTTCCAGGGCCTTCTCTAATTTCACAGTAGCCCCCTTAACACTTGCCATCGCTTCCATTTTAAGATCTGCAGATGCCTGACAGACCCTCTCCCTGCAGAACTGCCAGTGATTTTTAGCCCTGTGCCTGCTCTCAGCGGCTGCTGATGGCCCATGTGCCCCCAGCTCACCTCCCCGTTCCCATCTTTCTGCCAAGGTCATCCAGAGGCTGCAAAAATGTTAGTGCTGGCACAAAGACAGGGCGAGGAACGTGTACTGTGGGGTACTAGAGTGAGATACAGCAGCTCAGGCTTATTAAAGTGACCCTGGGACTACTTTCAATCTGTTTTCACTTGAGGTTTAATATTTAAGGATGCAGGAAGCCACTTTACATGTAATGCGATCTTGCTCAAAAGTTTCACTCCATAACAAAACAAACAGGTACTTAAATAGTAGATGATTAAGTAGTCTGCTATTTGCAGCCTGAGAAAAAGTCGAGTTCGATATTTATCACATTAAGGGAACATTTTCTTCTATAAATTAAAAATATGTGCAATTCCTTTGCAGTCTTTGTGCAATAGATTGGTATCGTGTTTCTGCATTCAAAATGTATACGAACAGCAGTCCCGAAATCCCTCACAGGCCACTCGATTTATATCAATAGAGACACGAAAAGAGAGAGAGGGCAGCATTTGACCCATCACCATCTGATGGGACCAGGATGGATGTTGCAGTCTTTGCGTCATTTACCAATCTGAGAGGGATTTCTACCCAAAAAAAGAAACTGCAAATCTGCACTATCAGATCAGAGAGGCATTGCAGTGGAATCTGTGGCAAGTAAACCTCAATCAGATCAGAGCAAACTGTTCTCTGTGCAGCAAAGACCCGCACGGCCACAGCCAGGGGATTGAGTGCTGTTCTTACAATTTCAGTTAAAATAGTTCATAGGGCAGTAACATTTTCATTAGATAAGAAAATTATAAGCTTTCCCTTTTTTCCAGGGAGCAAGGTGAACTAGAGAATGGGAAGAAATTTCACAGCTTTTCACAACAAAGACTTTGCCCTGCTGAAATCAAGGGGGACGATCCCTAGCAGAAGCAGCACAAGGAAACAGGTATTTAAATGTCCAGGAGTGCAGTGAATGTGACACCATAGAGGATTTTCAGAAGGACCAGTGGTCTCTTGGAACCTGGGTTCCTAATTACTTTTTAAAATCCTTCTGGAAGCTTGATTATGTGTTGGCGTTTAAATACCTCAAAAAAAATCTGCTTCTTGGTCCTTAGCCAAGCGCTTTGCCTGCTTATCCTGGTCTTTAAGTGACAAGCCAGGCAGTGCAATGGGTAGGGGCATGTTTGCATTCAGGTATTGTCTTTGCTGCTCCAAAAGTTGGAGATGCTATTAGGATGGATGCAGCTTTGCCTTCGTTCCTTTTTGCTAATGCAGTATCTGTCTTCATTAGTTACCAGCTGAAGCTATGCCTGGTCTTGCAAATGAGATATTTCTCTGTGTCAATGATGCAGACATTGAAAATATGTTAACACTTGGGAGTGGGTTTTCATGCTATGTTATTAGCTCAAAGAAATGTATCAGAACTGAAAGGGAAACTGTGTGCATGTCCTGACTTTCCCATCTCAAACATGCACTGGGAAACTCAGTCTCATTAGTTTTGCTTGGAAGGGGGTTGATCTTTTGTGATTTCCAGACAGTTCCTTCCACAAACCTTTTAAAAATAGAGATTCATAAGTGGCAAATACAGTATTTGTGTGTAATAAAGAGATGGCTCCTATGACAAAGACTTTACAACCTGAATATAAGGTGAAATGTTGTTCTTTATTTAATACTAGATTAATTTCATGTGACTCACAAAAATATTCATGTAATTCTGTCAGTTTTTCCACTATCAAAATAAGTGCTACATCAATTATAAGTAATTCCTTGTAAGTAAGAGACATCTTGGAGTATAAATTAGGCATTTGGATAGAACAGGAATGTTTTACATTTTATCTAAATTCAGTCATTAATGGAACAGAGACTGGCACAAGTCCATTCCCACTCTACAAACACCAAGCAACAGATGAAGCAAGCAAAGGGAACACAGGATCGATGGCTTCATAACACAGTCAAATTGGTCTTAGTCTCTGCATGCCATGCTTTTGGTGTTTTGTTTTTTTGCTGGTTGTGTTGCAGTTTCCCGTCCTGACCAATGCAGGCAAGAGAGATCTCTTGTGGCTCATCACAGCATTTTGTTCTATATCAACTGCAGGGTTTTAACAAAAAATAGCAAATAGTTCTAATTTGGGGTGTGTGCGGTATTTTTAACTTGCTATCAGTAGGCAAACAGAGAGCAGTAATTACATGAGCATAAATTTATGGGGGTTGGGAACAGAAAAACAGAGCATTAAGTACTTCTGTGCATGTTTGTGTTTGAAAATGCTTCCGCTGGTCTGTGTTTATGGTGTGCAGGGGAGGGGAAAGAAAGCAAGAGAAGTCCCATCTTCAGCAAGGTTTCCACACAGTTTTTTCTGAAGAATCCCATGTTGTTCAATCTACTGCACAGAGCCCCATGGCCTCATGTGTGTGCAGTAGCTCGATGGCTCATGCAGGCGTATTATTTCATTTTAAAATTAACTGCTGTAAATTTCAATAATAGCTTGACCCTTTTTCTTCCCTTCTCTGTATTTTCTTTTCAATGGTTTATTCTCCTGTTGGAAAAATGTCAGTCCATGGACTCTACCAATCCCTCCTGGCTGGGTTCCCCCGAAGCCCAGCGTCAGGAAGACTCAGAACTCCACATTGTTCAACACAGTTCAAACACATCCAGAAAAGGCACACTCTTCCAAAAAAAGGTTGCCTTGACAGCACAAGAGTCTGTGGATATTTACATGAAATAGAAACGTTGGGACATCCATAAAGCTCTATGTTTTCCAGCTGTTCATTATTCAGGGAGGCAGTGCTACCTCCAGCAATGGCTGTAAGAGCTGCAAAACATTTCTGACCTTCAGGTACCTCTGGAGCGAGGGCGCCCATCTGCTCTTGCTCTGCTGGGAAGGGCTCTGCCAATGGGCTATGGAGGCACATGCTTCGTTTTGCACTTTCAGATTTACTATTAAGACAGAAGTGCCTGGGAATTAAACTACTGAGGAACCAGAAACAGGTGTGTCATTCAGTGCTGGAAATGTTTTATTTGAGACCCATCCGTATGAGATGCTCCCAAATGATCTCCTTGCTGGCTGCTTTGAGCACAGTGCACCGGGATCTTGGGACAGAAGTGTTCATGTCAGCCACTGTGGGATGCATCCAATGGGGCTTTTCATTGTGTCATATCCAGCTCTCTTTAGGCCCATCTGTGGTTTGTGTACTGGTCATCGCACTAATTCCTGATACTTTTCATGTCAAGTAATCTGGTGTTTCCCCCTGTGTGTGAGGACATACTGGGCTGTTTCCTTTCAGTACAGATTTTTTCCTGATGCCTAGACAAATTCAGAACGTGTATTTGCTTCCCTCATGATGGCAATTCCCATAATGATAGTAAACATAAAATATTAAATTTAGACTGCAGAATTATAATCTCAGTTAAATAAAGGGGGGACACTGCAAATTCACACCTCCTGAGAGCACTTTTTCAGGCTATTTAGTGAGCCAGAAAGGCAAAACATCATCTCTTTATAAGCTTTGTATTTGAAAGTTTTCTTCCTACACATAAAATCAATTTGCTGTTTGGGTTTAATAAATGCCATTTCTACGTGTGTGTGTGTACATTTATATAGAAAAGTTAGTATTTCTAGAGATAAATACATGTACAGCTAAGCAGGATCCAGAGTGCAGGTCCATTGTGGGGCTTTGCTTGTTTTGTGGTTGGTTTATATACTAATAGCCATCAAAACAAGATGGAAAAGTTAGTATTTCTAGAGATAAGTACATGTACAGCTAAGCAGGATCCAGAGTGCAGGTCCATTGCGGGACTTTGCTTGTTTGTGGTTGGTTTATATACTAATAGCCAC
>NW_010184565.1:7681-14950 GCF_000695765.1 Mesitornis unicolor | reverse complement strand
GTCTCCATTTCTTAAAATTCTCTATTCTACAGCATGGAAGTAAACTGTCATGGTTTACACAGTTATTCTGTCACCCAATGACTCCTCCCCACCTGGAAGGGGAATCAGGAGAAGGAAAGGAGACTCATGGGTTGAAATAGAAATAGATTTAATGTTATAATAATAACAACAACAACAACTAATATTAATAACAATATTAATATAAAGTACACATAGTTAGACAATATAGTAGGAGAGTAGGCCTTGGGGGAGGACAGTAGACAAGTCCCTCTTGAGATGACAGCCATGGAAGAAGGAGGGCTGTCTCCAGTTTATAGTGAGTGTGAATTTTATGATGTAGGATAATACTAATTGGTCAGCCTGGGGTCAACCACCCTGGGTTTCTACTTCCCCCAGCCTCTGCACCTAATTATCTCAAGACTGCTAAAGACCTTCAACATCACATACAAGTGCCAGATAAAAACTGTAACAGTGTCCTATCACTTTGTTCCCATTAGATAGAGTGGTGTACTCCTTAGAGAACTGCCGTTTTCCTGAACAGAAAACTGACTCCAAAATTTTGTCCTGGTAAACCAGGAAAATCATAAAATCTGAAATGTTTAAAGTTTATAGAATCATAGAATAGTTTGGGTTGGAAGGGACCTTTAAAGATCATATAGTCCTATGGTCCCACCATGGGCAGGGACACCTCCCACTACATCAGATTGCTCAAAGTCTCATCCATCCTGGCTTTGGACACTTCCGGTCATGGGGCACCCACAACTTCTCTGGGCAACCCATTTGTAACCACCCTCATACAAAAAAACCCCAAACAAACAAAACAAAACAAAACAAAACACCAAAAAAAACAAGCCTTCATTTTATCCAATGTAAGTCTACTCTCTCAGTTTAAAACCATTGCCTCTTGTCCTACCACTATAGGCCTCAGTAAAAGGCAACCATTCAGCCAATTCCTCATCCACCAAATAGTCTATCCATCAAATCCATATCTTTCCAATTTAGTGAGAGAGACATTGTGAGGGAGCGTGTCAAAGGCCTTACAGAATTCCAGATAGATTACATCCGCAGCTCTTCCCTTGTCCACTGATGTAGTCACTCCACCATAGAAGGTCACTAGGTTGGTCAGGCAGGCAAGACTCGCCCTTGGTGAACCCATGTTGGCTGTCTTGAATCACCTCCCTGTCTTCCATATCTTCCATGATCTTACCTGGATATAGAGGTGAGTGGTTCCCAGGGTCCTCCCTTTTACCTCTTTTTTTCTTTTTAACGGGTAAAAAGTCCTCTTTTTCCAGTTGCAGGGGACTTCGTCTGACTGCCATGACTTTTCAAATATGATGGAGAGTGGCTTGGCAACTACATTAGCTAATTCCCTCAGGACCTTCTGGTGCATCTTATCGGGTCCCACAGACTTATGTATGATCAGGTTCCTCAGGCTCTCCCAAACCTGATCTTCACTTATGATGGGAGGGACTTCATTCACCCAGTCCCTGCCTTGAGGTTCAAGGGCTTGAGAGATGTGGGAAGAGAGATTACCATTGAAAACTGAGGAAAAAAAATGAGCACCTCAGCCTTCTGCATGTCAATTGTCACTACTTCTCCTGTCTTATTTATTGGGTGATGGTGGTACATTTTCTTTAATCTTCCTTTTCTGCCTATCGTACCTGTAGAAGTTCTTCTTACTCTTCTTTGCATGCCCTGCCAAATTAGTCTCCAATTGAGCCTTAGCTTTCCTGATTCCATTCCTGTACATCCAGGCAGCATCCTTGTATTGTTCTCAGGATACATGTTCCTGGTTCCACTGTCTGTGCATTGCCTTCTTACACTTCAGTTTGACCAGGAGGTTCTTACTCTGCTCTGTTGGTCTCTTGCCTTCCTTTCCTGTTTTCTTACATGTGGGAATTAAGACCTCTTGCACTATAAGAAGAATGTCCTTAAAGAGCTCCCAGCACTGTTCAGCTCCTTTATCCCTGAGAGGGAGTCCCATCCACTAATTCCTTAAATGAATGAAAGTTTGCTCTCCTAAAATTCAAGGTCTTAACTCTACTCTTTGGCCCATATCCCTCAAGACTGTGAATACCACCAGCCCAGGCTGCCACCAATCTTGTAATCTCTAATTAGTTCACCTGTGTTGGTAAGCATCAGATCTAGTAATGCTTCTCATCTGGTCACACTGTCTATCACCTGGATCAAAAATTATGCTTGATGCACTTCAAGAGTCTGCTAGATTGCTTACACCTTGCTGTGCCACTTTTCCAGGAGGTGTCAGGGTGGTTGGAGTGCCCCAGCAGGATCAGGGCATGCAAGTGCCATGTTTCCTGTAGTAAAGTAAGAAAACTCCATCAGCAGGCTCCCCTTGCCTGCAGTAAACACCAACCATGACGTTTCCTTTGTTGGCTTGGCCCCCAGGTTTTACTCAGAAGCTTGCAACCTGTTCACCACTGTTTTTCAAAGTCTGTTTTTCTGTGCAGTCAATCTATCTTGTAACCTGGAGGGCAACCCCCCCTGCCCCTCCATCCTCGCCTGTCCCTTCTGAACAGTTTATAGCCACTGACTGCAGAGCTCCAGTTGTGTGTCTGGTCTCACCGTGTTTCAGTGACAGCAATTAGACCATAGCTTTCTAGCTGCACAGTGGCTTCCAACTCCTCCTGTTTGTTGCCCAACAAACAGTTTTATGTCTCTGGACTGTCCTTTAAATCTATTGCATGTAACATGTAACAAGTGAAAAGAAACTGAGGCGGCTTCAATAGCTTTTAAATAAACTAAAAGAATCCAGAACAGCCTACCTCAAATAAAAGTTCTGATTTGATTACAATTGCTGTTCCTTACTCAGGTGCCCCATTTCCTAAGTTAGAAACCCACCAGCTCTGATTTATCTAGTCATTTAGTGATATACTCCCCTACAACCAGGAGGTGGTAATAGCTGGAGTGTTACAACATGCGTGAAAAGAGGTGAAGGCTTGTCCTGGGAAACATCATCAGATGACTTGTAGGAAAAGCACATGATGCAATTAGATGGTTAGATTACAAAACAGAATATAGGTAGGGCAAATGCTTTAATGTCTATTTTAATTGAAGCAATCTAGCTGAGCATCTGACAGAAAAATTGTACTTATGATGAGGCAGAAGCTTTAAGGAAGAAGAGGGAGAAGATCCCAGTCCAACCCAAAGCTAAATGCTGGTGGCTGGTGGATGAGACCAGTTTTGGGTGCCATTTTAGGTTTTGGTGGGTTTATACCCATCTTGAATGCATGGTGTCACACAGGATAAGGGCCAGCTAGAAGCTGGGAGGGCAAGGAATTAGCCTGAAAAAGGTGCATGGTGGTTGTTAGAGCTGTAGTAACCTGATCTTGTTCATCTCAGGTTTTCAAAACTGACTTTGATGGATGATCTGGGTACCTTAAATACCTATTTTTCAGAGAGTGTTTTCAGAAGTTCTGCTCTGTTCTATAATATTTTCCAGTAGCCCAAAATAAATTGCAATATCCAAAGTCACCAATCACCTTGAAGTCTTGTCTGTGGGCAACAGACGTTTTCTGAATTACTCTAAAATCAGTTTGAGTCACTAATGAGTTCAGATAAAGTTTTTTACCACTATGTTTATTTAAAGCCAATCACTCTTACATTTCCCAGAGGAAAACACTGCCAGCACCGTCAGCAAGCCATACATTGATTTTAAATCAGCAAGACTGCCATTGATCTTAGATGCTATTTATTGCACATGTTCCCAGCAGCCACTTTCTAATGGAATTTTAACAATTCAGTAGGGTCGCTCAAAGGTCTCAAGGAAGCAAGGGAAAATTTTGTGTCCTGCAGGAAATGCCTCCCTAAGACACTGCCTTTACTTACAATCATAGGACAGTCAGAGTGGTTCACTTCTCAAGTTTTCTTGAATCCTAATGATTAATTTTCAAGACGTACATAGTTCTTATTTTATTCCGCTTGTTCTGGGAATATATACACAGTTTCACCTTTGTCTTATTAAATACCTGAGCTGCTGGCTGCTGGAGGCTGGGAATATACAAAGCGAATATGTGTAGCTTCTTGGCCCCTCCTGGGGCTCTGCAGCAATGAGCTGCTGTCAACCTTAGGACAGATGAAGGCTTAGTCTGGTGCAGTACATATACCCTTACATTATTGTTGTAGGAACTGGTTTAAATATGCCACCCTTTCTGCTTTCTTTGCTGTAGAACATGGCCTTTTTCATTTGAGTTAAAATCTGCTGTGGTTTATAAAGTTGCTCTACTACCTGACGCCTCTTTCCCACTTGAGGAGAAGGGGGGGAAAAGGAAAGGAGATTCATAGGTTGAAATAATAACAACAACAACAATGACAACAACAAACCAACTAATATTAATGACATTTATAGTATAAAATACACAGAATTATACTCAGCCAATATTGTGGGGGAGTAGGCCTCAGAGGTAGGACGGTAAACAAGTCTCTTTCAAGATGTCAGTCACAGAAGAAGGAGAAGGAGGAAGAGAAAGGACTGTCCCCAGCAAACTCCCCAGTTTATAGTGAACGTGACGTTTATGGTACGAATAGCATTAATTGTTCAGCCTGGGGTCACCTTGGGGTCCACTCCCCTAGGTTTCTGCTCCCTCTAGCCTCTCCACATGTTTATCTCATGGCTGCTGAAGACCTTGAGCACTATGGCAATGTGCATACCAATATTAGCTGAAACCCGTAACAACGCTTTTATCACTTTGTTCACATGAAATACCTGTTGTAGTCCTTACAAAAGTGCAGTATTCCTCAACAGAAAAATGACTCTCAAATTCTGTCCCACTAAACCAGGACAAAATCTTATCCCAGAAGGACAGTTTTTGCTTGGATGTACCATTTCCAATGGTTTAACAGGAAACAACATGCAAAACATTCTTCTCTGACAAAAACTACATTTGTTACCAATCTCACTCTGTTTTCTTGCATGTGATCTTAGCTCCAAAAGTGTTGCACAGATATGCAGGCAAAAATAAGAGGAGTAGGAAGGGAATAATTATTGTAAAATATTTAAGAAAAATGTTAGTTCATCTTAAAACTGAAAGGGTCAGTGCTTGGTTTGGGGCTGGAGGAGGTAGCTGGTGTATGCTTTGAGTTGGGTTGGTGCCCTGCCTTCCGTGCCAAAAAGCCTTGGCTGCCTCCATGCAACAGCTCCTTTCTGTTTTGAAAGCAGTGCATGCACAGCAGTACCTGTGGGACCGTTATACCCCTGTGCCTCTCATGCAAGCGGCCTTTTCCCCATCTGGTTGGATGGGTCTGCTGAAAAGCAGTACGCACAACAAATGGCTCCACAGGCCACAGAGACCCTCCTTGGTGTCTGTGCCCTTGGGCCTTCCTGAGGAAAGATGTGTCAGACCTACTGAAAGTGTTCCTGAGATTTGTACAAAGAGCACAACCACACTTTTCTCTACCTCTTATACATGCGTAATGCGTATTACCTAGAAGCTACAAGTAACATAAGCACTTGACAGGTACCCGTAATTTTATCTGAGATTTGACCTGTAGATGTGCTGTGGCTGTGTTTCTTTGCATACTACAGAGTGCAACATAATCCAGCAGATAACAAAGGATGAGGACAAACAAGCACTTTGGAGAAATGATGGCATCTGTCACCTGCAAACCTCCACTGCCAAGCATTGAGCTGAGCCTGGTGAATGTTCTGAGCCACATTGGCATGCATCTTATGTGTTACCGCAAGGACCAGAAGAATGATATGACTGTGTGAGATTCCCTGGGCCCTTCTGGGAGATCTGTATTATGTACATAAATGGAAGTACCATGTAATGTATGACAAATAGTGAGAGAGAAGGAGGGAGGCAGTGTGTTCCAGTAAATAAGAATTAAATGGGACCTGGGCTTTTAGCTGGGCTCCTCAGCTGACTCACCAGATGACCATGAGCACGTTTTTGTTTTTTTACACCAGTCAGCATCAGGACACAATGATTGAAAGCTGTCTTCAAATCTGGCTTTTCTCTTTAGAGCAAAGTAAGCTTGAATAGAGTTAAACCCAACCAAAGCAGGAGCCAGAGAGCATATCCTTTTTTTGGAAGTATAACATTTTACCTGTGATTACGTGAAGCTGCAGTACACAGGGGTAGTAGAGCCCACAGGCAGCTAAAAGTGTGGCTGGTGAGCAGGGCAGGCATTTGCAGCAGAGCCCCACTGTGAACGCAGCAGGGGCTGGGGGCAGGCTGCTCTCGAGCTGGCTGCACTGCTGCATTTCTGGCTAACACCAGGCCTGGGCTTTTTGGACCTTCACAATGGTGCCACAGTTCCCTGTCACTATGGAAACTGGTTTTTGAAAAGGCACTAGTTTTAAAAAGTGAATTGAAACCAAAACTTGTGCTTTGTCTTCGTCCCTGGCTCTGGGGTTCCCCTGGGAACACTGCTCCTGGAGGCAGGCCTGGTGTCCTCAAAACCCAGACTCAGGTTCCCCTTCGTGAGAGAGCCACAGCTGAATTAGCAGCTGTTTTTTCCACAGATACAGGCAGAAAAGAGATCCGTTAAGCCAGCAAGTAAGACCCCCAAAATAGCTTGAGAGGAACCAAAACCAGTGTCCAAGTAGCACAGTGTGGTCTGTGGCCATTATGTGGCCCACCAGGGACAGACTGAGGGTTTGCAATAAAATTGTCTACAGCTCAGACAGGTTCATCTGAGTGTTAAACAAAGTCAGGAGATGTTTCTTTAAATTGCTTTGTCCTTTACAGTCTTGCCAACACTTAGATATGGAATCAAACACTACTGTGCAGCTCTTGAAGGAACAGGATAACAGTATGGGGGGCTCAGCATACCTGACTACCAGGCCTTTCACAGTCTAGTAAACCCTGCAGAGATGAGGTTAACCAAAAGGGCTTTTCTTTCCATATGTGGGGTATTAAAAGGTCCTTATTGAAAATGGCTTTGTCTTGGAGCCTACAGTTCAGACTTAGCTATGTTCATAATGCTCTGGATAGGTCATGCTTGGCTCCAGTGAGCCAGTCGTGAGAAAAAAAAAAACCTGGCATTTTAGGCTTCTCACAGCAAAAATCACACAAGAGACCTGCATGTGAGTGCTGGTTCCAGACTAGACCTGGTGGCACAGCCCACATTTTAATGGTCAGTATTTATGCATCACTGCCCAGCATTAGAGAATCACACCTGAAGCTTGACACTAACACTGTCACCTGGGAATCACGAAGCTCTTGCAATCTGTGTTTTCAGCCTTGGAGGCATCACTAGAATCTGAAAGCCTTTTTCAGAGACTCACTGAGGACAGGAGCTTCTCTT
>NW_010184565.1:0-7650 GCF_000695765.1 Mesitornis unicolor | reverse complement strand
ATTCCTGCTCCTTTTCTGATTTCATCATTGCACCCATGTAACTTTTGTGTGTCTCTGCTGAATTAAAAAGAAACAACTGAGAGCTGGAGAAGTCCAGGAGGGGGCAATGGGCAGTCTGAAGTAGTGAAAGAAGGGAGAGAAGTTTTTGAGTGAACTTTGGCACTAGAGGAAATCCACACTTAACTACCTTTGTGGGATGAGTTCAGGAAGCCTTGCATAGGGCATACCCCACTGACAGCCCTTACAGACACCTAATTAGCAGGTGCCAGGATCCAGGATGTGAATCAGAGTAATTAAATTCCATATACAATTGGCAGAAGGAAGTGAAGTCTCCCCCAGGGAAGACCCAGAAAGCCAAGTAATTATAAAGAACTGGAAAGACTAGGCACAGTGTTTCCCTCTCTCACTGAAATTTCAGCACCCAAACCCCATCACATCCTGAAACAATAAATTCATGTTTAGGACAAAGGAATGGAGGAACAGAAACATTCAGCCCCACAGAGTACTGACCCAGTGAGAACAGCAGAAGCAAGCAGCTGGACTTGTTCCAACAAACTTAATGCTGGCTCTGTTATCACGTGGCCATGCTGGATTGCTTGGACCTCTCAAGCCTTTTCACCATCCCTTCCCACTTGCTGTGTCAGCATCTTGCCATGGAGCCCACAGCTCTGTAAAGAACCTGCAAGAAACCTGGGAATAACCATGAGCAAATCCACATGGGAAGTTGCCACTGCAACAAAGCACCTGCTCATGCACAGAATAATGGTGCAGACCCTGCTCCGGAGCACAGGGGTGATTCCCAACCCAAACATCAGAGGCTGCCGTTTGTCCAAGGCCAATGCACCGTCTCCAGAGCAGGCAGGAACCTGGATGACGTGGTTGGGGATTGCCGGAGAGGACAAAGTCAGTGGTGGAAAGGACTTTCTTAGCCCCAAGAGCCCCCAGGAACCCTTGGACCAAAGGCATGAGCCAGCGGTTACCAGCCCATGTAAGGGAGCCTTTGCAGGCCTCTTCCGCCCACATTTATTTTTGGTCTGTTTTGCTTTCTCTCCCTTAGGGTTTTCTCTTTTCCTGGGCTTGCTGTAAGGCACTGGGCACTCTGCCAGCAGTGCAGTTCAGCATTGCTGGTCATGTCATGCCCCAGCCTGGGAATTTCTGCTCTTGGCATCGTTGCTCGAGTCTCCTCCAGCCACAACTGCATGGTGGCAGTTTGAAACAAGCAATTGCAGACAGACATGTAACCATGCAGCCATCTGTGTCATGCTTGTTGCTCATTCTAATCAGAAGCATTTTTTGAAAAGAGAAGTGAAGCAGGATCCATGTCCAGCTCCTCTCAGAAACTACCAGTCTCAGGTCAATGTATCAGGAAAGGAGAGACTGAAGATTAGCTTGGGATAGCTACCAGCATTGCCCTCTTACCTAGAATAGCGCTTTTTTGTCTTTGAATGTCCTAGATGCTGCACTACACAGACTAGAGAGGAGCTCCTTTTTCAGCCACACTGCCCCTGTGCTTCACCTGTTTTAGGTTGCTAAGCTGGAAGGCACAGCCTTGAATTTGGGCCAGCATTTCTTTACCATAAATATCTGTGATAGCAGCCTCAAAGACAATGATTTTCCCTCTTAGTGTTCTTTTTAACATTGCAGTATGGTGCTGAGCCATTAGACTTCAAAGTACTTTAGTGTTTGTGGTTCCCACATCTGCACAGGAAGGACAAGTGCTGCAAATAGAGGGCATGAGTCTCCGAATGGGATGTAGAGATGCTAGTGCCAGTCTCTTCCACCTGGTGCACCAAGGCTTTGCCACAGCTGCCAAGAGGAAAGAGTGAAGGCAAGAGGAGATTTTAGGTTAAGGAGCAATGCGGTATCACCAGGCTGGCACAATGAGGCTGCGAGGCTGCCTCCTGACCAACCTCGTGCTCCCAGGCATCAGGTAGAGGAAGGACAGCAAGCTGTTTGCCCCCACAAAAGGCTCTGTCCCAAGAACATGGGGATGTGTGGTAATTCAATCATTATTTTTGTTCTTGCAAGTATGGAAACATTTTAAGCTCATTTGGGATTAATTTCAGCTCCTCCAGAGGTATAACTTTAAAATGTCAAAGCTTCAGACATTTGCCTGTGTGCTAAATACAGAGGAACATTGGAAATAAGATCAGAAGTAGGCAAAGCTGACATTAACTGAGGTGCTTGGAAAACAATTTTGGGCCCTGAGAAACATAAAAATCTGGTTACCAGTGGTTTCCTTCTTGGGATGGCAGTCTCCAATTGCCTTACCAGAACATTGCTTTTTAACAAGCACTTTTCATTTTAGGAAAGAATACAACAGTTGTTCCTTGCTCACTGGACCATAGCCAGTCTGTGTGATCTCAGTTGCCCTTTTGCTTGTCCTGTGCCTCACCTTATGCAAGACTGAGATGGTTAAACTAGAATTTTTATTTAGACTATTGAAGATTTTTAGCTAAAGAAGAAAAATTATTTTACAGAGTAATATCTGGATGGTGCCTACAAATTCCTGTCCCTACTACTAAGTAGCTGCAGTAATTTAAAAATTACTTCATCTAAAATGTAGACATTTAAAAATTTTGAGAGTTGAGAGGCGGCATTTAGGAACTGAAGTCTAAGACAATTATTCAGCAAGCATGTTAGACTGTGCTCCAAAGTCACTTTTATTGATCAGGTAAATAATGTGTCCTTGCAGTTATCATCTTCAGTACCTCTGATAAGCACAGAACTGAAGTTGGCTTTCCCCCAAGCTTTCTTCCATAGAGCAAAAAGAAATGCAAATAGAAGATAATGGAGATCAATGTACCCTTTAGGAGGAGTCCAAAGTGCTTCTCTGCACTATTATCAGTATTGTCATATCAGATACACAGTTTTAATTTTTTCCTGTTTGGCACAGAGGAAACTCTGTTTGTCACCACAGTTCATGTAGCCTCTGAGACAGGGTCAGCAAGTGGCCAAAGTATAACGAACTATAAATCCAGCACAAATAACTGAGTCTGGATTTAGATCAAGAGGCAAATTACAAATGTTTGAGAAGCTTAAAGAAGATATTTGAAACTTATCTTCATTGCTAAAATAATTTTTAACATTTTTTTTCAAAGCTTTATTTTTTTAAACTTCTGGATAGTGAATGTTCGTTTGTTTTCCTGAGGTGAAAACAATCAGAAGACAACAATGTGGTTTTGCTGTGAAATAAATGTGCTGAGATCAGCTCGTATGTCTGTCCAGAACTGCTGACTTCAGGTTATACTGCTAAGTGCCTGCATTTCATCTCATGATAACTCATGTGTGTTTGTGCTGCTGCTGTGAAAAAAACACAGCTCTTTAAGCAGTTACGGCTAAGTTTTGTAGTTACATGAGAGTGTGGTATACTTTCCAGCAGGTATGGTGCATTTAACACTAAGGTTTTGCTTTGAGTAATTAGTGGGAAGAAGGATTTTCTTCAAATTGAGCTGGAATTTTTATGTTTTCACTACACTCGGTCACGAATGGCTGGCATGGTGGGTTTATACGGTCGCCATATAAACTGGGCAGCAAAAGTTCCTTCAGCTCAAGCCTCTCCTCCAAGGCTGGACATTGCAGTGCGTCGGATAATGCTGGAAAGTGGAATGGCAAAAGGATTAGGAAACTTTGAGCCCTGTGAGACATGCACGCATGATCTCCTGCAAAGAGTCTTCTTATCAGGGAAACGCTGGAAAGACTTACTCATTGCTGTCAATGGCAGAGTCCCTAATTGCCTCTGTGCAATCAAACAGTGCTGGGGTTGATAGAAACACCCGAGAGTCGGCTCTTCCTTTTGGATTAATGTTTTCACCCCCATAACATTATCAGACAAGGAAATGATGAGAGAATTTGTACAGGTACGTGTGCTGTTGTGCCTGAGCAAAACGAGAGCAAGTGGGGAGTGGAGAGGGGAGCAGACACTGAACTTGCATTGACATTATGTGGATTTAAGTCTCAGTTCTGCCACAAATGGCCTGTTTGTCTCTCACCATCTGTCTCTTGCTGGATGAATGAGTGAGATGTGGTGCAAACTGCCCTGTGATTGGCATTTCTAAGTGCTGTTTTAATAAATGTAGCATAGACTTTCACTTTCCAGTGTTGTGCCTGGAAGAGTTTGCATTTCTGCATCAATATCATCATGAAGCTAGCTGAAATAACAACACAAACACACTAAAACAGGTGTTCTTCTTTTCAAGTCCATGATTTGTGCCTATTAAAGCATTTACAGGAGGTCTGATCTCCAGCCTATTCAAGTTAACCTAAGTCTGTGCATTCACCTCCATGGGCTTCAGATCAAGCCCAATGAAATTAATTACAGAAACAATTTGCAGGAAAGAAATGATAAAAAGAAAAGCATAGGACTGGGGGATGAAAAGGAGTATAGTGGCAACAAAGCTGAATCACTCAGAACTGCTTAAAGGCTTTTTTTTAGTTAAATGATCACAGTGTTGATGTAATTATTGTGATTATGATGACAGGAAAATGAGATTTGGTATATAAAAATGATTAGATTAGGTTAGATTACACCACTACACACTGAGTTTTGAATAGCTGCATATAATTGACTTTATAGCAATAAACTGACCAAGAGAATGACCGACCTGTGGATAAGAATAAGGCTGTAAGCAAAGAGGTAAAGATGGGACAGACTTCCTAAGGTACAGGCTACAGGCACTAATTTGGCTGCTCTGGTCTAAGGCAGCGGCTTCAGACAATACAATTTTTGGCAGCAATATCAGTTAGCGAGATTTTCCTTCCCAACTCCTGGGGTTGCTCACTTTTCCCCCTTGCTCCTGCCTGCCCTCGTGCCAGCACAGACCTTGGTACACCCTTTCCATGAATCACACGGGGAAACCAAGCCTGCTTTCAAACATGCACACACAGAGGCAAGCAAACATATTTTACTGGGTTATTTTTTAACCCAAATCACCTGCCCAATTGGGCTCACAGCATGGGCTTTCGAGTGCTGGTGTTGATACCAGAGCCAGGGTAGCACAATGTGGGGAGAAACAGGATGGCTGGGACAGGCATGGGGCAGGGTCTGAGGTGCCAGCCAGCCATCTGCATTTCGAGTCAGCTTCTCCTTTGCTAAGAGGTCCATGAAGCTTTCACGTGATCTAAAGATCACCAGAAATAACCGTTCTTTGGTTTGTGTTTGTTTGTTTTAATGCAGTCAAATGGTGTTTTTACAGTAACCATTTGCTTAAAAAAATGTTTAACCTTGTAGGAAGTGATGGAGTGTTGATTACTCATTCACTGAAATTCAGGAATCTGAATATAAATTATCCTCTCACTCCCACTCCTAGCATGTCATTATTCCAATTAGGAGAGTGTTTAAGATATTGAAATAATCTCCCATTCAGCTACATGTATGAGAAAATGCATCCACTCAGTATGCAATTGTGCCTTTCCTCTGAGATGGCAAAAGAGAGTTGGAGCCATTTTGAGAAACGTTAACCAAAAAACAAAGGCAGTTTGACAGAATGGGCATAAGAAAACATAAAATCAAATAGCAAACATGGAAAAACCCCTCTGCATTCACAGGCAGTGGAGAACAAAGCTAACAAAGCAACCTGTGTGAGATGAGAAACCACATGGCTCCACCAACTAGAGAAATACCTCGATTTGGGTTGTCTCTTTTTCAAACTGGCCAAGGCAACAGCACATGAGTAGGCTGATGCTCTTCCGGCTTCCACTGATGCGAATCAGGAGCAACTCATTTCAGCACAGGTACACTGAAGTAAAAATTATTTGAGTGAAAAAAAGGTTCAGGCCCAAAAGGATAGGTGCAAAACCTGGTAGTCAGCCCTTGTAACTCCTGATAACCATAAAATTTTTGTGGCACTGACCTAAAAAACCCACAAAGGCCCAGCAACAATTATTCACAGCACAGATGCTGGGGCATTTGCTGTAAAGCCGAAAGATCAGCAGCAGAGCAGGTCTATGTTTAACCAAAGGGAACAAAAAGACATTTTTACAGTGGTTTATGTTTATTTGTTCTATAAATATTGAGACAGGATTCCTTTTGGGCCAGTCTGCAGATCCAATTAATTTGTTTTCCAGCTTCATTTTTGTGACTATAAGTTCAGAGGTAACCTAAGGTTGCTATACACAGCAACCACAGCTGCTAAAAATAGATCGCAATAACGTAATACATACAACAGTGTTTAACCACCGCATTCCCCTGTACCTCAGCTCTTTGAAGTCCCTATACTCGGGCAGATTCACATATTTGGAGGTATGTAAGTCTGCTGTGATTGTGAATTACCATGTCCAGAGTAACACAGGGAAGACAGGATGAAAACAGCATGTCCAAGAGGCATCCTGAGCTGCTGAACAGACACATGGCTGAATGCTGCCCTGTCCCATAGGGAAGGGTGGCGAAATGTTTTCCCTTGGGAAAGCTAGGGTTTCATCCTTTTCAGTGTTGCATGGCATTGATTTCAAATGCGAACAGGTACTAAAATAGCAGCTTCTAAAATCAAGACAGAGAAGAAAGAAAAGGGTGTGACGGGAATCAGAACAATGTGATTTTGATGGATTTTTTTTTCTTGTGAAGTTGCAAGCCTAGAAATAAATGTTACAAAGCTAAAATTCTCCCCTTTCTAATAGTGGGCAGTGGCCATTTACATACTTAAAATTTTCAGACTATCAGGTATAAAACAGTTCTGAAGAGCTATTAACTCATTAATGATGAGCTCACCTAAGCTCTTGAACCCAGGGCTCTGTTATACAGGGTTTGCCCCACCTTGCTGGGCCAGGGGAGCTCCAAGCAAGGTCTGCAATGGGTGCCCCAAGCACAGGCCAGTGCATCAGTGCCCTTGGAAGCAGCTCAGTGAGAAGCCTGGGACCTTCCCAGCTCATCTGACAGGGTTAGAGACCATGTTTTGCCCTCACCCTGCTGCTGGGTAGCTGAGCTGAAGACGGCCTGCCTGGGGCCCTTGGAAGCAGCTCAGTGAGAAGCCTGGGACCTTCCCAGCTCATCTGACAGGGTTAGAGACCATGTTTTCCCTTGCCCTGCTGCTGGGTAACTGAGCTGAAGATGTGGCCTGACTGGGGCAGGAGAGCAGCCACTAAGCTAGGGTGTTGGGCCAAGAGGGACAGGACAGCTACAGGAGGTGGAGATAAGGTGGAGGAAGTCAGGGAAGGGCTAAAATAGTGGAGGTGGAGGTGTTTAATCTTGCACATATGTCAAAGCAGACCCTGGAGAGGCCAAAGCAGGGCCAACTAATGGGACCTGCTGCCTCAGAAGTTACTTTCTGATATTGCAGCAAGGAGCAGTTTCATGACTGGCAAGCAAAAGGCCGGATGACATTATCCCACCTAATGACACAATTTATACCGTTCTGCTTGGCCTGTTCTCTTTCTCAGACCAGGAAAAGAAGAGGCTTTCATAGGAAAAGCATAAAGCACTTGCGTTTGCACAAGTAAAGCCAACATTTATAAGCTGGAAGGTTGCCAGCTGGTACAGTGGGGATGCAGTGGAGATCTTTGCCATTAATGGTATTCTCAGTTTTTTCAAGTGGTGCATACCTAAGTTTACTTGTTCAAGTAACTTCATCGGTAAAACCAACAGCAGTGCAGAAGGTAGCCTGTGCTTCCTTGCTCTCTGCCAGTCCTCATCTTCCTCATCACTGGGGGAGGAGG
>NW_010184564.1:33106-35595 GCF_000695765.1 Mesitornis unicolor | reverse complement strand
GCTGGGTCTCTTTAGCTTGGACAAGAGGAGAGTGAGGGGTGATCTCATTAATTTTTATAAATTTGTAAAGGGCGAGTGTCAGGAGGAAGGAGCCAGGCTCTTCTCAGTGATGGCCAACGACAGAACAAGGGGCAATGGGAGCAAGCTGGAGCATAGGAGGTTCAATCTGAACATAAGAAAAAACTTTTTTACTGTAAGGGTGACAGAGCACTGGACCAGGCTGCCCAGAGAGGTTGTGGAGTCTCCTTCCCTGGAGACATTCAGAACCCATCTGGACACGTTCCTGTGTGACCTGGTCTAGGTGATCCTGCTCTGGCAGGGGGATTGGACTGGATGATCTTTCAAGGTCCCTTCCAACTCCTAACATTCTGTGATTCTGTGATCCTGTGTAATCACAGAGATTGAAGTGCTAATAAAAGTGTGGCTGCCTCATTACCAGTGTTTGTGAAAATAAAACTAATGGCGGTATTGACTGAAACAGCAAAGGTGATACAGCAAATATCTGGACGTGGACCCTGCAGCGTGCATGCATTATCAATGCCGACATCAAGTAGCACATCCAGCTCTTGAAGTGCCTGATGTAAATGTGTGTCCAGAAGTCTTCTCCCAGAGGCCTGATGAATGTCAGTCTCTGATGTTTTATCCAGTTTACCATCTTCACAGCACTGAAACCTCCGGCTCTAATGGCACCTCTGTAATTCACCCCTAAACATCTATGAAGGGGAGAAAGGGAGAAAAGGCACTGTTACTTTCATTTCCATTGCTCTACTCTCCCTTGAATTACAGAAGAAACACTGTTACATAGTTTCTCACCACCATAACTAACTGTCAGAATATCTCACTAGGATTTCAACCTTAGCCAATTACACACGCACAACCTTAACAACCTGATGTGCAAATATTAACCATGATTTTTATCTTAGATGTTTTCTAGAGATACAATCGGATCAAAGTAGCAAATTCATCATGTCAGTGCCACCAAGGATGAGATACAACATAATCTGCAGTTTCAGTAGTACCGCTCTGGTCTTTAACCCTAGCCAAGAATGTCACCTGTAGTTGCTTTTTTGTCTTAGGGTCAAGTATTCAGTTAGGTGAAGAAAAGGTACTCTCTAGAACATTAAATGTATTACCTCAACTCTTCCTATAGCCTGACTGGCTGTTGATACATAGACATAACAGAAACTATCTTAATTCCAAGCTGCTTTTAGGAGTGAGAAACAAGGCATTTCTCCAAGGCCTCACGAGGCTTCACTGGGGAGCCCTGGAACTCAGCTGGTGAACTGAGAGATGGAAAGAGACTCCTGTACCCACTGTCCCACAAATCTAAACCCACCTATATAACCTGTATTAGAAATAAAAAGTTATTTCTGACTAGTGCCCAGATTTTTCAGCTTCCCAAAGGTACCAAATGCCTCCAGGGAACATGATCTACTTCTTTTGAACTTAGAAGTGTTAGCTTCATTGTGAGCATCAACCTTCTTTCAAGCAGTAAAGAGGTAGCTTTCGTCTGTTAAATTGATCTAAGATGGCAATTAGCATTCCACAAAAAACTACTGACCAAATTTTCTTTGGAAAATGTGGCTCATGAACTCCTTCAGGACATCAAAGGAGGATAATGATGAGAGAGATAGGAAAAAAATAGGTATTAAGGAAAACTTAGTAAAAGCCAACTTGAGACAGAAAATACTAACTGTAAATAAAATTGCACTCTCCATTTAGTTTACAAATGAAGCCAAGCCCCAGGAGCAGAATAGTTCTGTCATCCTGTGAACACAGGATCAGACAAACTGTTTTGATAATCTAGGTGGATGCAAACTGCCCACCTTGTTTTGTTTAAACACAGCAACAGGCACCTACGTCTAGACCAGCAGTAACTGTTACTTTATTTTTTTAAATGAGACTTTTTAAATTGCATTTGGGCATATAGCAGAAAAATGGATAAAAAGCTCACAAGGTACAAATATCACATCTAGACTTTAAGGGCATACATGACTCATTGTAATAACCTCGAATGTTCAAGAAAAAGAAAAAGCAAAACCCAGAGCGTACATCTTGCTGATGTACTCCCTTACTGAAGGTCAGTACATTCACAACCTGGAAACTTTCCATTCCCTTTGCACCCAGACAGAGTTTTGTTTTCCACATCCTCCTACGCAAAGGATCACAAGCACAAATGTTAAAGTTTACCTAAATCAGTTGTGGGTTCTCTGTTCTCACATTTAGTCCTCAGATAAATTCTCCCATAAGCTGTGAATAGTCTCAAGAACATATCAAAGCCCCTCTGAATAAGTTGAGGCTTTTAAATCAATCAGAAACTCTCTTTCATTGTTATTTACTTGAAGGGTGAAAAAGAATTGGAATGAGTTGCAGGAAGATCTCGGTAAATGTTGCGTTCAATCCTCTTTTGAGATTTGAGAAACTGCTCACTTTTGTAAGTTTTACTCTCTGCTTCTAGGAGCACAGTTTTGTTCTCCTGATGGTATAAT
>NW_010184564.1:13571-33075 GCF_000695765.1 Mesitornis unicolor | reverse complement strand
CAGCAGGAGATAGAACGTGCAGAATACCAAAACAGAGATGACTGGACTAAAATCAGCCACATTTAGGTGGGAAGAGGACCACCTATATATCAAGGAAATCTAAAGGCTATTATTCAGCTGCATCAAATTGTGTAAATTCAGAGGTCCACATTCCTGGTTCTTCCAAAGGAGTTGTCTTTCTAAACAGCACATTGTCTACTTTGACTCCATGTTACTTCCTGCTGTGATAGTAAGAAAATTTCTGTAGATCTTATTTCCCTCATTTATTCCCCATCATCTCTCTGCAAATTTTAGATCCTTCCTAAGATGTTTAACTTGCTTTAGTTGAACTAGCTGTTGCGATTCCCATTCTTGAGAAATCTTCTATGTCAATACTCCTTCAACTGAAAGAGACTCAAATGTGACACTGCTTGATTTCCTGAGGATTACACTCGAGGTTTACCTCTCAGACTACAATTAGGTTTAGGAAGGTACATGTGGTTTGTGAATCACACTAAATGTGATTGCCTCACACTTTGCCTAGGAACTGGGTCATCAGCGAGATGAAGTGTTCTGTTTAAAAGGCCAGCCAGCTACCTCAGAAGTGAAATCATCCATCCAGAGGCTATAGATACAAGGTGAAGTTTCCCAAACTATCTACATCAGGGTTTAAAATAGCACATAAGTACATGGGAATTCACTAGCTTTCCAAAACCTGCGTGCAAAGAGGAGCTTAAGTCTTACATTACCACATTCAAAATAAGGCCGTAAGTCCGGAAGCAAAACCAGAAAACTGAGCTCTGTGCCTGAGTTCCCAATGCAGCTAATGGGGTACTAATGTGTGGTTTACAGCAAAACCAAAGAAAAAAATAACCATGCGCAAACTGAATAAGCCATAAATCAGCTCTATTTGAACAATGATGTCACAAACATTTGTAGCAAACACGGGATTCAGTGAGAGGAGCAGGGGTTGGCTTAGATTAATCCTGCTGCCACATGGTAGTAAAACTGCACCCTGAGAGAAGCTGAGGTTTTCCTTTTTCTATTCTGCTGCACAATACTGTGTTTCCTAGAATATTTTGAGAAATAAGAGAAATCATAGTTGTACTGAAAACCTTTTGTCTTTTAATATTTATGGGGGTAAATAAATGAAAACTAATCTAACGTGCACTACTGAAAAGAAGGTTTCCTTTAGACTTTACATTAAATTTGTGATAATTTCATGAGAGTATGTTATAAGGGAAAACATAGTGAAAACAGAAAGAAGGGTGATAAGCCTTTGAGAAGGGCTTAACCTAGTATTTTTTGGCTAGCAGCTACAGACTGAATATTAACCCACATACCAATACCCACTGGATACACGTAATGGTGAGGGGCAGGAGGAGGAAGAGACAAGAAGTGCTAATTGAGTGGATATAAATAGCTGTTTGGTGAAAAGGTTAGAAGAGTGGTTTCCAGTGGCTGGAATTTGTTGTCAGGTTTTGACAAATCTGCTGTTAAATCGGTCAAACAATTGAAAAGTTATTGGGATAGAGTGGACAGACAGATATATTCTTATGCAAAAAATGATTGCATAAACAAGATGCCAAAATTAGTCTAAAACCCACACACTAGATGTCACGCTGTGTACTCTTCTTTTTTTTAATTGGGGTAGGAAGTAAAATTGCTCTGTTCCTGGTGCGCTCATTCAGAAGGACCACCTCAGACTAAGGAAACAAAGAACATACTGACAGGGATTAATTTAGCATCAACCAGTGTCTGCATCGACCTAAAATCCATCTATCCCAGTACCAGGCATCCCAGGTAGCGGATAATCTGCTTATGCAATAGAAGCCGTCTAGACCTCTAATACAATAATCTCGGCCAGTTATCTGAAGTTCAGTGTTACTAATTGTGATAATCTAAAAGGTCACTCAAGTCCTTATTTTAAGAAAAAAAATTTTTTGGAACAAAAAAAGCTTTATCCAAATAGAAACATACTTAGACCAGAAATCCAGAGTGCCACTGAGCACAGTTGGCTGGGGGAGCAGGAGCTAGATGCTGAGACCATTACCCCACAGTGCTGCCAAGACAGAGGATACAACAGCCTTGGAGGAGCAAAGGGCCCTTTGTTACTCTGTGGAGTAATTTCAGCAGGGAGAGAGCATTTTCTGCTGGAAAAGTACTGTCTGGGATCAATGAACATGAAGAGAAGGGATGAAGTAAGATTCTCCTGTCCTTTCATTACGTGAGGATAAAGAAACAAAATAAACCACCCCATTGCTAACACACAAATGTGTTTTCAATAAAAAGAGAAACCTGGTAAAATATGCTTGTACAGCATCTGGAAAATGAAGCCCCAGCTTCTGAAGCTTTAAGAATTCATTACTTTAGAAAACATTAATGTCATATGTAGACACAGGATGGATTTTCTTCTGGTCTGCGAGTAAGGCACATATTTAAAAAAGAAAAGACCACCAGCTCTGAGATTCAAGATACTGTGCTCTCTTCAGGCTCTGGTAATAGTGGAGGTTAAATTAAGGGCTGGCACAGAAGACATCTGTGTGTCTTAATATCAAATCTTTCAAGGCCTTAAGCACAAAGCATCTTTTCTAGCACCACCTGCACAATTAAGGACAAATGCAAGGGTCTGAATAAAGTACCAATGTCTTGGGGTTTGATACTGACCTTCACACCACTTCCTTACAACTTCCTTGGTTTTCTTTTAGAGGAAGTTAACTTTTATCCTATCTCAAACCTCTTCCTAATACAGTGTTGAATGGATGCCTAACTGTGAGCCTGGTTTGTGTCTGAGCTGTGTCAAACACATGCTGTAGGTCTCCAGAACACAGTCTCCTTCACGTGGCCACTCATTTATAAGCATAAAATAAGCTACCATGAGAACATATCCAAAATTAAGCAGGTTATCTCTCTGTGAAAGAATATACAAGAGTTTGGCATTGGCCCAGGACTGTAGGAGTTTCTGTTTTCTGCGGATCTGTTTTTCTTACTTGGAAACAATAGTGGCATTCATGCCTGCACAGTTCGTGAGGTTACCGCTTCTGAAGCTGTGTTTCCTAATATGCAGCAATCACTACAAAAGATGCAGCGTACTTCAGACCTTAGCACATTCGGTGTTACCACAGGGATCTCCCTTCTGCTGGCTCCTACAGAGTAATTAAAAAAATAGTTTGTTTTTAAGTGAAATGTTGCATGTACGTGCGAAGCCGATCAATCCTGCATCCAGGCATGTAGACCTATGGGCCAAGGCTTTGTAGATTGAGATACATATACATGTGAGTGCTATTCTTTTGTTTCTGTACTTTCAGATCTCTTTCTCTCTCCAGTCAGTTGCTTTCTGGCCAATGCTAATATTCTGCACACAGAAAATGAGCACGTTTGTACAATATCCTGGTTTTCAACCGTTGTTTTGTCCCCATAGTTATTACACACAAGTACTCTTCTGCTGACAAGTTGTCAGCTACGTTGTTTGCAGGTTGTCAGGCCTCCCACATTACTGTATATTTGCCCAGTCCCAGCAAGAAAGACTGTGACTTTTTCATAGAGAAATATAAGCTACAATTTTCATTGTAAACCAATTTGTTGTGTTCAATAAATAGAAGAACAAAAGACAAGCCTCTGCAGAGCAATGCATGTTTGCCTTCTGTAATCTAACACCATGACAGGCACTATGGAAAGCTATAGAAGGCAGACATGCTGCAGCAGCTCTGCAAACGAAAGGAACTGCTGACCAGCAAAACTCATAGGAAACACCAAAAAAGGGTGCAGAATTTGAACGTCAGGCAAGAGAAGGACAAACAAATGTTACAACAGTGCAATTAGCAAGAGAGAATCATCTAGTAAAATGTAGAAGAGCTGTAGATATCTGAGCTGGTCAGGCTTAATAGTTGAACTAAAAGAAAAAGGTGTTTTTAGGATGTATTTTTCATTAAATCCTGAAGTAGATGTTTAAAATTGATTACATGCACCATCCTGAAGTGCCTTTTTCTCTCTGTTAATGGCTATTAGGACAGATAACAGAAAACAAATCTGTTTTTAAACTCTTGTTTCTGTGACACCATAGGAGGTTAACATAACTAAAATGAGTGCATGAGGGAGAATGATAAATAAGTTAACGCTCCAGATCTACACGCTTTTCATGGTTCATGGTTTATGTATCAAAGGCAGGAACCCCACAGTTGTTCTCATGAAGCAAACCTGTGGTCTGGCTGTCCTTTCTAGGAGCAGCAGAAGGTACAAGAAATTCTGCAGCAGGAAGTTATGGATAAATACAATGGCTCTACAGATCCCTTTGTCTTCTTTGTGTCCATTTTCACTTCTGTTTCATTGAGGACAGGATTTGTTAGAACTGCAGGGAAATGAAACTGAGATGTTCTCTTCAGGGGGTCAGAACCTTGCTTTGTTTTAAAATGCCCTGTTTTGGGCTGGGTTTTTTTTTAAAGATAATCAGGAATGAGTCATAGTTTTACCAGAATAATTAGTCCAAATGAGCTATGGCAATAACATATTCCTAGTAGAACTTTAAAACCTTTCTGTAGATACCCATTTGGCAGGCCTGAGCTGCCAAGAATGCCCAGGCTGGGCAGCCACATGCAGTAGTCCCAGAGAGCCTCTTCTCAGCAGTGAGCACCTTCTCTTGGGTTGGGCTGCTCCTCCTTGCAGCTCAGAGCATTGCTGTTCCTGCTGCTGCTGCTGAGTGTGAAAATCCATGTACCCACCACTCATGGCAGCTGCATCTCGCACATTAGCAGCAGTTCTGCCATCTTGTCCTCATTCTCTATGTCCAACGAGTAAAATGCAGCAGATCACTGCTCTTTGGGCGGCCAGACAGGGAGAGAGGGCATAGCGATAAACTGCTTATCGGGAGGGTGGTCCTGCAGAAAAACACAACTCTGTTTCACGCATCAGGGTTTTGGAAAGCTGAGCAGTCTATGGACGGGTTCAGACACATACAAACTTTTGACTTTTGACACACTTACGAAATGTGGTGTGGTGCCAAATTTCACAAGACAAGCAATCAAGCTAATCAAAATGATCTGGCTGTTCCCACCAAGGGGCGCATTTTCCAAAGTATGATATATCATGACAGTGGGGTTTTATTGCCAAAGAGGCTTCAGTGGAATCCTCAGTGAAGTTTCAAATTGGTTTCTGGGGAATGAGCTTTTGAGATGGGGGACAGAAAATTTGGCAGGATTACCCTTACAGTTTGTGGAAATCATCTTTGAGGCTGAAGGGATGCGAGAGTTCATGGATTGAAAATGGATCTCCCCAGCTCACGGAGAGAAGGATTCAGAGGAGAGAGGCACACCACTGCTGCAGAGACGGAATGTTTCTGTGGGGAACATCTGCTTTTCCAGCAGTAGCTTATTCGGCAGGGAAAATCCATCCTTGAGGTTCCTCAGGGTAGCCACAGCCATCATAAGCACTACAGACCACACACCTCTGTGGAGAGCTGCTGTGAAGAGAGGGCAGCGACACAGACACGTGCTCCTTTGCCTTCCCCTCGGCGTTCACCTCATCCCCAAAGCCCTCATGTCATCACCTCCTGCACCCAGCCACTGCAGGGCTCACAGGTCCATGCTTCCCCTATCTGTGCCCCATGAGGGAGCCACAAATGCCCATCTCTGACTGAAAGGGGAGAAATTACGGGGTCTTGTTGACTCACAGCACAAGAGAAGCCAGAATTTAGGTAAATCCCTGTTTCCTGGGCAGCCTGTGAACTGGAAGAGGTCCAGCCCTGGCAGAGCACAGACATTGCATGACTCAGTGTCACCATCTGGTGTGGTACCCAGTGCTGACGACAATGTGGTCATGTCCCTGGCACATGGCCACACTCCTGAAGCATGAGCTGGTCCTTGGGCTCTTCATACAGAATTTAAACGATCAAGAGATCTGTGCACATCGGCAAGTCATAAGATACAAATTAGGCCATTAACCCCCAGCACTGCTTCTAGTCACAGAAAGTTAGTAAGGTGAAAACTGGTATGAAGAGGGAGAACAAAGTACAGCATTGTCCACAAGGATTTAAATGCCCGTGTGCTGGTGAGTGCTGGGGATGTCTGCCGTTTTTTCATAAAACCAGAGTTCAGAGATACTACTGCAGTTGCCCACACAGAGTTATGTTACAAGAACCAATACAATAGATGTTATCGCATCACATGCTAGATAGGTTTTTCTCACTGATTTTAACTGCAGAGAATCCTTCCCTTCAGACATACCAAGCCACTTGCCATTCTGTGAGTGCTGGCTCTGAGAATTAGGGTTAGGAAACATTTCTGTTTGTTCAAATCCTGATCTTTCTCGCTGTATGCTGCTCCACACGGGGCGGGCTCTGTGCTGGATGCTGAGGCTTGGGCTCATCTCTCGCGCTACTCTAAAAGCAATTGAACCCAAAGAGTTGTGTGTCGCATATTAATCTTTCTTTTTTTCACCCATCTTTCTTGTATCAGTTGATTAACAGAAAAAAAATAAATTTTCCCACAAACTTTGCCTAGCAGTGTCAATTCTTCTCTGTCATCTCTCTTTGAAAATGGAAGTAGTTTAGGCAGTGATGTTACCCCAGTCACTTTTTTCCCTAAAAACAACACAGAATCCCAAATTCATTAAATTATAATCAACATTAGAGGAAAAGATTGTGAGTTTGCTAATCTCTTCCTCTGTTATTAGGCATGACGACCTTTTTGTGTTGCTTATCTCTGTACCAAGCAGCAACCCAGGGAGCTAATTCGGTTTCCTGGCTATTGGATTTGCAGGGGCAGTTTTTTAAAGCACTGACTTGAACATCCCCAAAGAGCACTGACACTCTCTGCCTGACACAGTGAGAAAACTCCACAAAAGGGCTGGTGTTGTTTTAGCACCACCGAGTGGACAAATAAGGGAAAAAAGTTCATTTTCGAGACTGGATGCATGGGTGTCCTGGGCCGGTGATGCCCCCTCCATGGGGCTGAAGCCCCGAGCAGTGCCTGATCCTCTTCCATGCTCTTCTTATTGACATCGGGAAGCTTTTATACGCCTCGTCACCAAATTAGGCTTTTTTGTTACACTGCAAGTGGTCCCAGAGTCTGGAAAGTAATTCCAGAAACCATTAGATCTATGAATATAAATCTAGTATCTGTAATAAATGTAACATAAAAACAAACAAAATCTGTAATTTGAAATACAGCATTTCAGTTGCCTCAGGAATAACATGGACACTTCTCAGTATTTTCTGCCAGTTCTGTGCCTTCCTTGAAGTCAATGTCCCATTAGGTAAATGAGTGGGTCATTCTCTAAATCACAAGAAAAAACCCTTAATGTAATGTGCCAGTGTTTCTTACACCCTAACTGTTCTGTGGGGCTTTTGGTCAGTAACTGTTGTGGGTGGGTGGCCTTGGGCGTCTTTTAACGCTGTTCACAGGAGATCTATGAGGACATGCAGCAGCTGTAGCTACACAAGAACTGCTTTCCCCTGGCACCAGATAAGATGGTTTGTTGAATTAGGTAAAAGCACACTCATTCACCACCTATATTTTCTATACTTGGCTGGCTATGGCCAGCTCTGTCTCCTGTGACTTAGCTGTCAGGGATTTATTATTTGGATCACACCGCAGCCTAGAGAGCCCTTTGCACCCATGCACATGCTGCCTCTTCGCCAAAGCGTTTACCATTGGCTGAGATAAGCCGGGGAGAAAAGGACAGCATGGGACACTTCTGCTTCTACAACAGCTCTGCAGCAGAACTCCACGACGGCCTGTGCTGTGCAAGGGGTCTTGGTGTCCTCCCTCCCCAGTCTGGTGGAGCGCAGGCAAGAGGTGACTCCTTTCCAAGAGGAGATCTGTGTGCTGGTGTGAGAGACAACACTTCTGAAATACATCTTATAAGGGATGACTTGGACAACTGGTGAGGTCTTTTGGGATACCTGACCTCAGCGTTGCAGTCAACAGAGCTCTCCAGGAGGCAGTGCGGGGCAGACTGCGCACACCCTTTCTGCAGATTCCACGTTTAACACTTTGCCTGTCACATACAGCCTGCTTAAAATAGAAGCATTTGAGAGACAGCTGACATCTCAGCTCCTCTCAGCTCTGGATGAAGGAAAAAAAAATTCCCCTTCAGCGATCCAAAGGCTACCCATTTTAGTTGTTGCTAACTTTTGTCATGTCCTTCTCCCTCTTCATCCTTCCCACACACCTCTGAAGGTCAAGCAAACACCCAGAGCCAGGTCCAGCAATAGGTTCCTGAGCTGTTTATAAGACAGAGCACATAAGTCCAAAATAATGCAGCCAGAGACCACCAGTCATGGGTCTAAAAAAAGCAAGAAGGAGCCCAACTACTATTTTGCTTGTTAAGCTGTTTTAGTCGAGGAAAACCAACCACCTACCTACCTGCCACTCTTCCACACCAAAAGAGGCATTTATGTCTTCAGCCCCATCACTCTGTAAGTCTCAGCTGCCTGATAGTCCAAGCATCTGAAGGAAGATCAGAAAATCATGGTGTTATTCCAAGTTATCTATAACTCAGACATGTTGATTGTACTCATTTAACCCTTCAGAGTAAGGAGGGAATTCACAACAGGTCCTCCACATCGTGGGCATATGAGCTGTGCAGCAGGCTACTTTGTCAGGTGGGCCACCACAATGGTCTTAATGCCAGGGCTGGGTCATCTTCTTCAGCCGATGGCACCGATTTGCAGCCACAAGAGCACAACCTCTTACTTGCTCATGTGCACTGTGCAGCTCATGGGGCTGGAGACCTGAACACATGGAGACAGGACAAAATCAGCAGAGATGTGGAATAAGCATGTTAGATCCCATGCAATATGTGCTATCATGAGAACCTCAGCCACCTTCTCTCTTCCAAAATAAGCTTGAGCCTTTCTTCCAGGACAGAAATGAATTGCAAAGGCAGCTGAACTCAAGGGAAGCCTCTGAGCTATGGATTCCAAGTAAAGCAAGGCAATGAAAATCCTGAAAGGCAAAATTTTAATCTGTGCTTGTTCCTAGAACTTCTTGCCGGTTCATTCCAGGTAGCTTCCCACAAAACAGCATAGCATCAGGTGGCTCTTGCTCTACATGTTGGCATTTTGGGTCCCTTTGAGATCATCTGAGTTCTCCCAAATGCTGCATGCAGGGAAGGTGGATGCCTAATGTGGGGTCTAGCATCCATTCCACATGGGAAGCTCCTTAAAGTCTATCTTTGCAACATTCAATTTGTAAGCACATAAATAATCTTTTACATCTGGTTCTCAACATCTGGCAGATCTATTACTGAGCTTGTTTAGAAAGCGTATTTGATCTCAGCTCTGACTGGAGCAGCTCGTCTGCAGTTTGTCTCTCCTCATCCCATGTTGCCCAGCTGTTTGTGTACCAGCTTTTTGTGTAAACAGACCTGCTCCTGCCCGATTCATTCAGCAGTTTCACAAGCCAGCATCTGTTACCTTGCAATTCCCAGGCCTCCCTTGGAACCAGGCTGATTAAAGGAGAGCTTGTACAACCCCACAGCTGTCCCGGTACCTCACAGTAATGGGAAAGGGATACAGAAACCTAGCCTCATGTATGCATTTGAATACAATGAAGATATTGTTCCAGCTCGCCCAGCTGTGGCAATGACATTAAGGAAATCAAAGAGTTGGTGCTATGATTTTCATACCAGAAGTATGAAGGTGAAGGCTTTAAAAAGCACAGATGCAGTGTGTTGTTGGGGGCTCTCTGACCCCTATTGCCTAAGCCCTCAGGCTGACCTACCTACTGCAAGGTAGCAATGTGCTTTATTACCCAGCTGAATTACCCAGCTGAACTTTGATGGAAATACAGCCTAGAGATCTACACCCGGCTGGCTCAGCAGCACCCACCATCTCCCTGCCCCTCCCTGCTTCTGGGACCATCTTCTCACCCTGTCCCCTCCTGGCACTCCTGCCCAGGAGGCACCAACAAGCAATTAACTGTTCTCCTTCTGAGCTCGTTTCTCACAAACACCATCCAATGCCTGGGTAACAGAAAACAGAGATGGAAAGGAAGCAGGATGAGACCCAGCTGACAGCTCCCCACACCCTATGTGCATCACATCATCCTACCACACCACATCCTTCTAATCCGCGGTGCCGCGTACCAAACCGTCTGATTACACGTGCCTTCTCCAGGAGACAGGGAATGAAGAAACCAGAAAGGTAAGGCACATAAAGAGAGTTTTGAATCACAAAACCCATAAATAAAGAAAAATGTGAATTTCCTGCAATTCTGTGCATTCTCTCTCAGTCACCTTTCTGAAGATATCTCCGGGGCAGGATTCAACAGCTGTGCAAAGGCCCTCTCAGTGCAGTGTGCTCCCTTTGCACCAAGTCAGTGGGAAAAGAGATGTTCACTAATAGAAAAACCAGGTAATTGCACCAATTAGTAGATTGCAAATTAGTTTAACAGCAAACAAGCCTGCTATTGAAATGTAATAAACTATTTTCAAAACAAATGCTCCATTTTAACATCTGCTTCTCATCCCAGTGAGGAAAAAGTTTTGCTGTTGGGTAGCAGAGACATCCATTAGTATGACCGTGACTGAACTGCTGATGTTACCCAGCAGTTGGGAAACTCCACATCTCGGGGACTCATGACCATTAAGAAGGCACCAACTATTTACGTAACTTTAAGTGCTCACACGTTACACCCCTGGTTAACCTGAAAGCATTGCAGGTGCAAAACCTGGGGGCTCATAACTGGGAGACCAGTGTGTGAAGTACCTGGAGCTACCATAAAATTGTGCCTAGGTATTCAAGAAGAATATGGTTTAATTGAGTAAATATGAATCCAGGGAAGTCCCACAGCCTGTGTTACACAAGATAGCAGATTAGATAACAAACCTGTCTCCTGGATTAACAGCTGTGAAACTGCTGAATCCTTCCTACAACTGACGGGGCAGAATTTTAACCCTCTGTGAACCCACACGAGAGCTGGCTGAGCCAGTTGACCTGTGGAGAGTTCATCCTGCGTGGCTGGTGACAACGCACTCTCCAAAGTTTGCTACTCATATCTATTAGCTTGGTCTTAGACTTCTATCCAGAGATTATATGAACGCGATTCAAACAGTGTCCACAGTTGGGGGCTATAAACTATCAGATTTTTTTGTTGGTTTTATCTGAAGCTCATTCCTATGCTAAATTGTAAGTTAATACTTCTTCCTTGCTTCTTACATGGAGATTTTTTGCAGCATCAGCAGTTTAAAAAATCTTTAAAAAGTAGGGAGTGAGTGAAATGAAGCATCTATTAATAGTTCTGCTTTTGGGAACAGACTAGATTTTATAAAGGTGTCTTTTTGAAATTGAGCCAATCTAATCAAAGATGTCCATGACTTTTCCCCGCTGTTTTTTTTTTTGTTGCCTTCTAACTTAAATAATGGTTCATGATCAGGAAATAGCTTTACATTAATTGCTCAGTGAAAGTCAGTATCATAAATGCAACTGTATTCAGGGTCACATGTATTTGTAGATTTGCCTCCTTTTTATAATCCTTTTTAAAACAAACCCCAAATATTCTCGGCTGAGTTGAGTAAACCATTTCAGAGACTGATATTAGCAGAATGAGGAGAAAAGTAAGAGCAAAAGACAAGGGATCCCATATATGTATTTAACCAAAAGCTGACTTTAGAGTTGATATAGAAGAATACAAGAACACTGTTCCACATGGTGGGAACAGCAGAGGAGGAAGAGCATGGCTGCAAGAAGCAGCAAAGGAAAGCTAAAGGTGGATGAAGGAGGATGAGACACAGACACTCCAAGGCACACATCCAATTCTTCAGGTTACGTAAAATTGTCTTTACTGTTTATGCACTTCCCTCCTCTTCTGGGTGATGCACATTGCAGGTAGAGTTGGCAGCACTGCTGGCAATTACCACTGCCTGACAGTTCTCCTTTTAAGATCCTGCTTTTGGCTGCTGGTGAGTTTGTTAGATGTTACTCATCCAGGCTGAAACACCTTCTGCCAAGGCTTAGCCTTGGGCTGATTTTTCCCCCTCCATTGAAGAGGAAGGAGGAGGGGAGTTTCAGTAAAAATGGTTCCGTGGTTTCCAGGGCAAGATTAGGCAACCATTTATTTGAGCAAGAGCTTGAAATCTGGCAAAAGAGGGGGGAGGTCACCCCGATACCAGAAGACACAGCCAAGTTATAAATGTGCTTTTAAAAAGTCTCAACTCATGTTCGTTAGCAGAGACTTGTCAGCCTGGCAGATAGATTTGCAGAGGGCTGTGTCAACGCAGGGCACGCTGTATCCCCTGCCAGCAACCAGGCCCCGGCAGGGCTGTCCCACAGGCAGCAGAGCTGGATGCTGCCTGCACCTGCTGCTGCCACGGGCCCCGAGCAGGGGCAGCTGCCAGCCTCTGGCCACCCAGGGGGGCACTGGGGGCTCTCCAGGGTGAAAGTGGGTGTCAGAAGGGAAGTGAGGCGAATTAGCGAGGTGAGCCGACACTTAATTACAAACCAGTAATGAATGAATACAGTGATGGCATAAGGAACTGGAAAGGTGAATACTGGCACCCCTAGCAAGGAGCCCAGTACCTGAAGCAGGGTGACTGAGGAGCAGGGTGGAGGAAGAAGGAGGACAGAAGGGAGAGCAAAGAAAAACATCTTGGTGATAGCTACCATGTCCTTTCCAAAGCCCAGAGCAGAGCCAAGATCACCTCCTTCTTCTTTTACCAGCAGAAATCTGGAAGACGACTGACACCTGCGGTTCTTGCTGCTCGCAAGGGCTTCTTACACTGGCTGAAAACCTGTTAGTCCTGTTCCCTGGTTAGATGTAAAGCTTCGGTTCTCCACCAGGGAGATGCGCTAGCACTTCTTGGTGGAGCACCTTAGCTGGAGATCAGGGCAGACTTCTCTGCCATCTGTCCTGCGCACTGTCCCTGAGCGCTGTGGTGGAGATGACAAGTGAGACATGGTGTACAGCCAGGATATCTGTCTGTGCTCCCTTCCTTGCTGCTTGGTGGGGAAGAGGGAGCAGCTGTCGCCAGGCTGGGCTGCACAGAGATGATAAAAGGCCCTAATGCCACATGTTGCTGCAGGCCCTGTAGCATAGGAAGAACTTGTATAAAGCAATGACCATTAACCATATCCTTACTCTTATGCCCTAATGATCTCTCTGCTCCTCAGCCAAGTCAATAGCCAGTCTCCTCTCACACCCTCACCAGCTCCTCAACCCAGATTTTCAATATTTTCAGTATCCAAAAAACTAAACCTCCGCCCCAGTCATGCCATCATATCCTTGTTCTGCACCTCAGCACCTTCCCAATACTATTGCCCCTTGGGACCGTTATGCCTCAGGCCTCTAACCCCCCCAGTATATCCCAGCATCCTACCTATAACTCAACCCCAGTGACAGCTCCCTGGAGCCCTTGTAACTCTTGCATTAACCTTGTTGTTCTGTAGCCTCCACACCCTCACACCTCAGTCATCCCCACATCACCATCAGATTTATCTGTACCATCCCAAATGACTATTTCTACAAAAGCTCCCTCTTCCCTGATGCTGCCCAAGTCTCCAAGGTCTAGTTCCCAGTGTCATCCTGAACACCTTCTCCAGCTGCTTTCTCTTCTGCATGCATGGAGACCTCACCAGCAAAGCAGCACAAGACTTCCTTGTCTTTTCTAGATACAGTCAATGCTGTCCTGAGTTTTGGGGGTTCTCCCAGCTGACCTTAGGCATCCAATCAAGTGAGCATCAGTTTCCTTTACAGTGAATGGAGATAACTGGACATATTCAAGGCACCGTTGATCTGACTCAGTTTAGACATTTAGTTTGGCTGCCCTAAAAGCACCATAATCTCTCTAATCACTGTCAGTGGAGATAAGGGTTAGCTCATTTTAGATACGTCCCTTGTTGACTTACAAAGTTGTCTGAGATTATTTCACCTCAAACAACATTGCATATTTACACTTATTTTTTAATTCATACTCATTTATGATCTTTATTTTTCTTCAAATCACCATCTCAAGTTTCCAAGGGAGTGTCCTGCGTCATGAGCTTGCCCAGCAAGGGGTGGCTCAGCAGCAGCACCTTTGGCTGATCGATACCATCAGCACACAAGACAAGACACGACACGACACGACAAGACACAACACGACAAGACAAGACAAGAGACAAGACAAGACAAGACAATACCACCTAGTGGTAAGAGCTTGGATCTCAAAGCACGGTGTAGAAAAAAAAATCATCTTGAAGCTGGGCACAGAAATACCCCAGTGGTAAGCGTTATTGAAAAGCAGGAATAAGGGAATGATTTTTCCACCATTTCCATCCTTGTTCCTAGAAAGCACTGGTCTCAGCTAGGCATTGTTTAGAAAACATTTAAGTGATACTTGTTGTTAAGGTCAATATGTTCCAGTTTGATCAGCTGGAAATTAGTCATGGCTCCAGGCTCCTTTTACATAGTATAGGTTGGTTGCTCATTCATGGAACATTTTCATTACGTACTTCTGTAGGGAAGATGATTTGTAGCCATATTTATTTGAAGACAATGAAAAAGCATAAATAATGTATATGAGAAGGCAGGGTATGATTGCTTGGGAGCCTTCAATCTGTCATTCCCGTGGCTGCTAACTTGGCAATCTTAACATAGCTCTTTGTGTGGGACAAATTATAAACCAAATACTCCTGAGGTAAGGCTTTCATTGCCTGCTCCGTACTGAATGTATTTATTTTTCAATTCCATTCAAGTCCAAAGTGCTGTCAGAGTGCCAAAGTTTCAGTCAATAAGATTTTTCATACTGCAAATCTTTGTTTAGTTTAAAATGGAGCTGTCACATCTCTCATGACAACTGGGGCAATGGTTTTTACAAAGACATGAAAAACTATTGAAACTTTTCAAAGTCTTCTGAAAATTTCCACAGGGAGACGAGGCCGTTGAGGAACACTGAGTCACATCCAGCGGCCTCTCTGGAGGCTGTCAGAGCACCTCATCACCTCCCGAGCCTTTCAGTTTGGTGGTTTAGTGGTGCTCAACGAGAGCTGCAATGAGCACCTGAGGTCAGGCAGCAGCTAAAGATCCAGTTTAAACTGCCAGAGAGATTTCTTCTTTATTTACTACTGCAGACCAAAATACAATTACCAAGGATTTGGTCAATCTATCATTTAAAAATCGATTGAGCTAGAAGGCTGATGCTTTGCTCTGCATCACTACAAGTGACACATCCTCTTGCTGTTTCAACACTGGTGGCATTAAAGTTTTAACAATTCAAAAAAAGCTTAAAACACGACATTAAATTTGTAAGCATGCACTGTGAAATACAAAATACAAAATAAAAATAGCTTTGGATGCTAGAATAATTCCAAAACAAACACAACCTAAAAATAATGAGACTAAAGTTAAATTTAACGAATCAATTATATTAAGATCCAGGAAATCGTAAGCTAAAAAAGCCCACTTTGTTCTGACTCTTTAAAAAGTTATTTCAGGATCATAAACACTATTTGGATTTATACTAAGCTGGGATTTTTTGGATGCCTTATCTGTATGTTTTCTTCTGTTTGAAATTCTGGCCTTTCCCAGTGTTTAACATTGTGCATTTATGAAGCAATGAAGCATTTAGAAGTGGACATTCCCAATTGACTATTATGGCTACATTATTTTCTAGGAGGCAAAGGTTTGAAGACAAAGGAAAATAGTCAGTTTAAAGCATAATCAGTTCATAAGTTGAGGACTGCTTTGTGTAAAAGAATTTTCACTGAATACTGATATTTTTAAACAAAACTGAGACATACTCCCATATGCTTCCCTTTTAGTAAAGATAGCATTCAAGCACACAAATAAATGTAATCTTTGATGAGAATCTCTTCTGCTTTTCAAAACTTCAGCAAGAGGATATTTAGGTTGTACCTTTGGAGTCCATGCTGATGTATTATTTTTTCAAGTGTGGTTGCTACTCATGCTCCTCTGAAAAGCACCAAAGTTTCTTAATTATTTTGGGTTTGGTGGATACATGAAGTAACACTGCGATGTAGGATACATTCGCTTTTTTACGTGGGCAACTGATGCTTTCTCTTTCAAAATTACATGTCAAGTATTTTCTTCTTTCCTGGGTGACAGCTTTTATTTTTGTCATAATTTTCCATAAAGATGGGTTATGGGGCCATTCTGTTTGGGGGAAGATGTGGAAAGACCACTGTTTAGGATAGGACTGGCTGCATCCATTTCAGACCTTTTTGGATTGGAAAAAGTACCAGCTGGTAACACAGCAAAATTCACCCTGAGTCTGCTGTTTATGAACCCTTCCTGCCTCTTCCCCAGACAGCCATGAACTTAAAAGCTGCTGCTCACAGAAATGCCACAAAATAACAAAAAGCAGATTTGGCTGGAGAGCAGCTGCTCTCATAGCCAATTTCAACAGCTCTGGTGTCATGAGGACCATCTCACCCACAGGAATTGGTGGCTTCTCCAAACCTGTCAACCCAAATCTCTCAGCGTACATTTCTTTTCAGATCTTCCTAAAGCTATGTGGACATCTTAAATAAAAAGTTCCCTTACTCAGATATAGCACTTCCACAGCTTTTTGGAAGGGATCCCTGTTCCTGCTGGCTTTAATGGGTTAATCCCACTGGCACAGGATCTTGCAGATGTGTGGGTTTCCGAGGACTTTCTCAGGCAAGGATGCTTGGGTGTGAGCCATCAAATCACTGGTGGGACAGGAGATCTTGGGCTTTTACAGAATCACAGAATCGTTAAGGTTGGAAGAGACCTCTAAGATCATCGAGTCCAATGATCAACCTAACACCACCATGCCCACTAAATCATGTCCTGAAGTGCCACATCCATGCACTTCTTGAACATCTCCAGGGATGGTGTATTGAGGGATTGGACTAGATGATCTTTTGAGGTCCCTTCCAATCCCTAACGTTCTGTGGTTCTGTGATTCTGTGATGGTGACACCATCGCCTCCCTGGGCAGCCCCTTCCAGTGCTTGACCACTCTTTCAGTAAAGAAATTTTTCCTAATATCCAATCTAAACCTCCACTGGTGCAACTTGAGGCCATTTCTTCTTGTCCTGTCATATATATATATATGTTTACGGATAGTCCCCTCTGGTTTTGGGGGGTCTCTGTTGAGAGGAGTACAGTGCGCAGAAGACTGTTGGAGTATCTGGCACCCTGGCAGGAACACAGATGGGTCAAAGCAGACCGGCATCGTAGCATTTGGATAACTTTTCAATTCCTCCCAGGTCTTTTAACACAAAGGTGGAATTCACCCTGAAAAGGGAAGGTTGAAAACATGGGAGTATTCATCAAGCAGAACTGGACTCGGTTTGTTGGCGGTCCCGTACACAGATCTGTGATTTACTTCAGGCTGAGAGCAACGTTTAGAGCTCCCTGTCACGGCTTTTAATTATGTTGTGCAGAGCTCCGAGCTTATTTTAAATTGTAGCAGACAAGTACAATTTGTGTGTTTAGGATCAGAGTGATTCACTCAGCCACACAAAAACCCATGGCCTGCACTGTCAGGGGGACAGCTCAAGGTCTGCTGAGTGAGGTCGCTGCTGGTATCAAACTCAGCTATTCTCTTACATTATTTAAATATGAAAACAAGAGCCATTTGAAAGCAATGGATGTAAATGAATTACTACTATACATCAGGGAAAAAGAAACCCCAGCTAATTAATGATTTTTTTGTAAATGATGTCGAGATTCCACACACCTACTCAATGGATGAATCAAGCAACTTACCTTTCAGCAAAACCATTTCAAGGCTGCTTTACAGGATTAGTAAAATTCACAGGGAATAACAGATGGATGACTGTGCTCTCACTGATGTAATTGCACTGGGCATGACTGCATGCTTAGTTACACCTTTGCAATCTTTTTTTTTGGTACTGAGACTACAGGTTTCTGTTCCCCTCGTCTCGCTAGACAGAATTGCATTAACAGGTTTATACTGAACAGCAAGCGTGGTTGAAGAATATCCCAGGGAGGATTTTCCCAGGACTGAACTACTTGTGGTATTTCATTTCTACACCTCTAATTTGACTTAGAAGCACTTTGCTCCTGCTTTTCATAGGAAAAGCTGCACAGTGTCTGAAGCACCACAGAGTCCAGGTGCCCGCTGGCACAAACGAGAGATGCCAGGCTTGCCAGGTCAGTTTTCTGATGTGCCAGGTGCAAGCATTGCCAAGCCTATGAAGTTGATACCTTTGATGACCTGGACTGCAAGAAAAGGCACTCAAAATACCGCTGGAGAACAGCAGGCCAAGTGCACCTTGGTTCATAAGGAAGCCTTCTGGGCCAGGTTTTTGTATTTCCAGGAAATACTAGAGTAGTTTTTAATGCTGCATTTTTTGTGTGAATGCCTTTCAAGAATGACTTGCTAGCAAGGAGAAAAAAAACCTCCTTAAAATTGCTTGATAAAAAAAAGTTATCTTCATAGTGGCAAATGAACTATACCCATTTCACAGGTGTGGTACGTGAGGGGAGGAGGTTTGTCAGAAGTCTCTGCTCTGTGACAGTTCAGGGTTTGGCCGGTGATCCTGTGCAATACCCCTGCCCATCCAGTCACGAGTGACTACTTCACTACTCAGAAGTATCAAATTCCTGGTTTCGCTGTTTGTCTTTCCACGCAAAGCAAACTTGAAAAGCTTGCTTGTACAAAATGACTGTACTTTTAATCTCTTATTTTCCGTATCAAGGAAGCGGGAGAATTGGTGCATTTTGTAGATCAGGCATCCTGACCGCTGGCCTCAGGTGTAGGCTGAGTATCGCACAGTTAATGCCTGGTATGGTGGCTTTTGTGCGAGAATGACGCACAGGCACAGGCATGCTGAGGAGCTCTCTGCTAACTGGACTCAAATACTACTTGAAGAGAACAAAGTGTTCCCACCCTCTATCCAAAAATAGAAGAGGGAGAGACAATACTTCTTCAGGCATTTGCCAAAATGATAAGAGAGATGAACAAAAGCCACTCCTGGCTCTAAAGCCCCAGTTTAAGCTTACCAAAGCGCTGCTTCACCTCCTCCAGTGCTGACACTGCTGATCCCAAACTCCCGAAAACAGAGAAGCAGCAATACTATCTTGCCTGCATTTTAAAATAAAAAAAAATAAGGGGGAAAAGAAATGCTAGTGAACTTCTGAAGGAAGTGACAAACTCTTTGATGGTATCACCTGAGTTGGTATGCCCAGGCTTGCATGTTGTTCGCTGTACGTTTAGTTCACTGAAGTACATCTTCAGGGAGGGGCTGTCTCCTGAAAGCTTCAAGATCTATTGCTTCCTGTCTCCCTAATCAGCTGTGCAACAGGGTAGATTTAGAAACAAAAGGCAGTGCTGGCAAATGGGTTTAGTGCACATTAAAACCTGTTTTGGAAAAGTCAGAACAGGTCGTGCACGTCTCCAGCTCAGGCAGAACTGGCAGGCTCTGAGCAAAATAAGTGACTCGCATACATTTAGCACCTTTCATCCTGAGAGAGCCTGAAGTATTTTACATAACAGGAGCTATAACCCACCCATGAAACAAGCACCTGTGGAAGGCAGCCTGCACCAGCCAGATGGGGCACAAGCCACAAGAGGCAAGTGAAGACTATCACCTCTTCTAG